>NW_007232530.1:0-12495 GCF_000164805.1 Carlito syrichta
GATCGGAAGAATCAACATTGTGAAGATGTCCATCTTACCTAAGGCAATCTATAAATTCAATGCAATACCCATTAAATTACCAACAACATTCTTCTCAGACCTAGAAAAAACAACACAGGAATTCATGTGGAAACGCAAACGTCCAAGAATAGCCAGAACAATCCTCAGCAAAAAAAACAAAGCAGGTGGTATCACAATACCAGACTTCAAACTTTACTATAAAGCTACAATCATCAAAACAGCTTGGTATTGGTACAGGAACAGGCATATAGATCAATGGAACAGAATTGAGATTCCAGAAGCAAAACCTCAATTTCTCAAACAACTCATCTTCAACAAAGCCCCCACCACCTACCAATGGGGAGAGGAGAACCTATTCAGTAAATGGTGCTGGGAAAACTGGCTGACCACATGCAGAAGATTGAAACAGGACCCCTATCTGTCCCCATGCACAAAGGTTAACTCCAAATGGATCAGAGACCTAAATGTAAAACCTCAAACCATAAGAACCTTAGAAAAGGAAGGGAATACTCTCATGGAAATCGGAAATGGCATCCAATTCCTGTACAAAACGCGAAACCCACAGGACATGAGAGAAGATAGACAAATGGGACCTTATTAAACTGACAAGCTTCTGCAAAGCCAAAGAAACCATCAAGAGAGCAGGGAGACAGCCTACAGACTGGAAAAAAGTATTTGCCAACTCTAGATCTGACAAAGGCTTAACATCCTGGATCTACAAGGAACTGAAATGTACTGAAAAGAAGAAAACAAACAACCCCATTATAAAATGGGCAAAAGATATGAACAGACACTTCGGAAAAGAAGACAGCCGAGCAGCCAACAAACTCATGAAGAAATGCTCAACCTCACTAATCATCAGGGAGATGCAAATCAAAACCACACTGAGATATCACCTAACTCCAGTCAGAATGGCAATTATCAACAACTCAAAATATAACAGCTGCTGGAGAGGGTGTGGTGAATAGGAAACACCTCTACACTCTTGGTGGCAGTGTAAACTAGTGCAACCTCTGTGGAAAGCAGTGTGGCGATTCCTAAAAGCTCTAAAAATTGACCTTCCATATGACCCTGCAATCCCCCTACTGGGAATTTACCCTGAAGAACTCAAATCACTGTTTAAAAAATACCTGCACACGTATGTTTATCGCAGCATTGTTCACAAAGGCAAGAACCTGGAAACAACCATGCTGCCCATCAAAAGAGGACTGGATTAAAAAAATGTGGTACATATACATGATAGAATACTACGCAGCCAGAAAAAAGAACAAAATCATGAATTTCACATCAACCTGGATGGAACTAGAGTCTATAATACTGAGTGACCTCTCGCAGAAACAAAGATCCGAATATCACATGTTCTCACTCATATAATGGACCTTGAACATCCAATGCAATACTATAAGAAAATGACTGATGGTACTGGGAAACTATGGGGGGGGATGGGATTAACAGTAGCAAATATCTGTCTGGGGATGGGAAAACACCTCTTATCAACAGGGTGCCTGAATGAAACGTAATTGTACACCTAACCCTTAACTGTACCCCACAAAACCATAATAAAAAATATTGATTAATAAAAAAATAAAATAAAATAAAATAAAATTTAAAATATATATATATATAAAAACAAAACAAAACAAATATCTGTCATTCCAGACTCCAGCTACATTCTTGTCATTTTGATAGTTTTAAACTAGAATCTGACACTACAAGTCCGTTTAGGTTCTTTGAACCTCTAATTTCAAGTTCCAGGACACAATTAATCATCTCGGATTTTTTGTATATAAGCCGTGTCTTCAGGGTTAACTCGTACTCCAGAAACTTCTGCTGATTCAGCTGTTCCAGTTAGGGTGTTGGGTTTAGGTGTTGCACATTTTTAGGAAGTATTTTTGGGAGTGAATCAGAAATCTTGGATTCAACTCCACAGGAATATTCTTGTTGTCTTTCTATGGGTAAACAAGACTCTAGACTTCCAGGCCACCAGGAAACATTGCTTATAACGAAATATTAATCTGGTTCTCCCTGTTCCCAGAAATTTTCTACACGTGTTACTAAAGAAGAACAAGGAAATTCTGTTTCCATGTGACTTGGAAACTTCTGAGCAATTGTTAACTTATCCCTGGCTTAAGGTATTTCGCATACCTAGGAAACTACGGGAATTTTTGCTAAATGCTAATCTGTAATCTAGGAGTCTTGGTCCCCTCATTATTCAGAGGTACGTCCAATTTGCACACCACAAATCAGTCGTTACTGATCCTCAGGAACCTGCTGCTTATCTTCATAGTTGTACCTGAGAATCTGGTCTATTATTCCGTTTGTTTCACAGTGACCTGTAAGGCCATATTCCACAAACCAAGGAATCATCTCACCATTTTTTATTGTAATCTCTGACTTCATGGTTACCTTGTACTCCAGAAACTGCTGCTGGAATTTCTAGTTGACATTCGGATCATGGGATTAAGTAGTCCCACATATTTAGAAAGTATTATTAAGGGGATTCAGCTATCTTGGATTCCTTGTCCCTGGGGACCTTCTGGGTGTATGAGTATAGGCATATAAGAGTTTGTACTTCCACGTTGCCAGGAAACGTCCAGGCATCTTCCTGAGAAAAAAAAAGTAATCTGTGTTACAGGAGTCCTCAATACAAGAATTCTACAGGGCCTCTTTCTAAGGACTTATCAGGAATCAGGTCTTCTAGTTCTTCACATTTAGGGCTATATGCCACTTTGATACGACAATTGTGTCATTATAGATTCCTAGCTACATACCCGTCCTCTTGGTAGTTGTAACCAAGAATCTGTCCCTACAAGTTCGTTCTGTTCCGTGGGTCAAGTAAGGCCAAATTCCAGGACACAAAGAATCATCTAGCCAAATTTGTATGTAACTCTTGTCTTAAGATGTACCTTGCAATTGTAAAACTTTCGTTTGTCATTCTGTTTGCATAGGGGCCAGTGGTTTTCAGGTTTCCAAGTATTTAGTATGTATTTTTAAGTGTAGCCAGAAGTCATAGTTTCCACATCCCTAGGATACTTCTGGGCATCTCTCCTCATATAAAAGAAACTACATGGCCTTTTGCTAAGGGAAAATAAGGAATCTGGGTATCCAAGAGTCCTCAATCTCAAAATCTACAGGGTGGCTGTCTAAGTGCTAATCAAGAATCAGAGTTTCTAAGAAGGATTCTGTGTAATGGAAGTGTTCATATACAGGAAACAACACGGCCTCTTACTAAGGATGAATAAGGAATCTGGGTTAATCAAGTCCTCAATCCCAAATATCTACAGCACGTCTTGCTAAGGGCTAAACAAGAATCAGGGTTTCAAAGCCAGAATTGGGGTAATGGGAGTTCTCATATACAGGATACTACACAGTCTCTTGCTAAGGAAGAATAAGGATCTGGGTTACATGAGTCCTCAGTGCCCAAAATCTACAGGGCGTCTTGAAAGGCCTACAAAATCAGGGCATCGAGTTCCCCACATTTTTCAGAGTTATTTGCTATGTGGATATTATGAACCCATCATTCCAGAACTCCAGCAACATTCTGGTCCTCTCGATAGTGGTAAATGAGAATCTGGCACTACAATTCCCTTTAGATTCTTGCATCCTCTAAGGCCAGATTCCAGGACACAAGTAATCATCTCTGGTTTTTGTATGTAAGCCCTGACTTCAGGGTCAGCTCGTCTCCCTAACATTATGGTGGTTCAGCTATTCATAATTGGGACCTTGGGTTTGGGTTTGCACATATTTTTAGGAGTTTTTTTTGGATAGAACCAGGTTCTTTTATTCCAAGTCCACAGGATCATTCTTTCTTCTTTCTATTGGGAGTCAAGAGTCTGGACTTCCAGGGCACCAGGAAACATATGGTAGTTTTGCAGAGAACAAAACAGGAATCTGGCTCCCTATGTCCCCAGAAAGCTTATACACATGTTACTAAGGTGGAACAAGGAAACTCGGATTTCATGTGACCAGCAAACTTCTGGGCAGTTGCTAATTTATCCCTGGCTTAACGTAGTTCTCATACTTAGAATTCTACAGAGACTTTTCTAAATGCTAATCAGGAATTTAGGAGTCCTGATCCCCACATTTTTAAGAGCTATTTCTATGTATAACACAAATTGGTCATTACTGATCCCCAGGAGCCTGCTGCTCCTCTTGAGAGTTATAACTGAGAATCTGTCCTCCTGGTTCATTTGTTTTGCAGGATTCTGTAAGATAAGATTCCATAACCCAAGGAATCATCTCCCCATTTTTCAATGTAATCTCTGGCTTCAGGTATACCCTGTACACCAGAAACTACTGCTGAACTTTCTGGTTGATATTCAGAACATGGGATGAGGTGTTCTCACATATTTCAGATATATTGTTGAGGGGTAACTGGCAATCATGGATTACCAGGCCCTGGTTTCCTTCTGGTCGTATGAGTATTGGTATATAGGAGTTCACACTTCCATTTCGCCAGGAAACGTCCGGGCATCTTCCTGAGAGCAAAAAAGGAATCTGGGTTATGGGAGTCCTCAATCCAAGAAACCTACAGGGCTTCTTAATAAGGGATAATTGGGAGTCTGCACTTCAGGTTCCCCATATTCTTCAGGGCTACTTGCCATTTGGAAATGACAATTGTGTCATTTTATATACCCAGCTACCTTCTGGACGTCTTGATAGTTGCAATCGAGAATCTGTCCATACAAGTCCGTTTGGTTCCTCGGGACAACTCTGGTCAGATTCCAGAACACAAAGTATCATCTCTCCATATTTGTATGTAACTCTTGTCTTAGAATGTACCATGAAATCCTAAAACCTCCGATTGTCCTTCTATTTGGAAAGGGGCCGCGGATTTTGAGGTTGCCAAATATTTAGTACATATTTTTAAGGGTAACCAGGAATCATGGATTCTACATCCCTAGGAAACTTCTGGACATCTGTCTATTTGTTTACAGAGTTTTGGAATCCACATTGCCAGGGAAAATAAGGACATCTTTCTGAGAAGGTAAAGGGTATCTGGGTTCTGGAAATCTTCAAACGCAGAAATCTACAGGGTCTCTTCATAAAGTTTAATGAGGAATCTGGGATTATAGGTCACTATATTTTACAGAGCTACTTGCTGAGTGGATACCCAATATCTGTCATTACTTATCCCTGTGAACTTTCCAGTCCTCCTGATAGTGGTTATTGACAGTCTGGCCCTACTAGTCCAATTGTTTCCTAGGAACATCTTTGGACATATACCAGTAGCCCAGGAATCAAATAGCATTGTGTTACAATATCGCTTGATTCAGGTTTCCTCAAACTATAGAATTTTCATGTGGTTGGTCTGGTGGGAATTCGGGTATTGGGTTTAGGGAATTCCACATTTTTAGGATGTCTTCTTAAGGGGAACCAGGAATCTTGGATTCTAGCTCCCCAGGAAATTCTAGGAATCATTCTATTGATAGCCAAACAACTGAACTTCTACGTCACCCAGAAATGTCTCAGCGTCTTGCTGAAAATAAAGCAGGAATCTGGGTAATGGGAGTCCTCATATACAAAAAAACTACACAGCTTCTTGCTAAGGAAGAATGAGGAATCTGGGTTACACAACTCCTCAATCCCAAAGTTCCACAGAACTACTTGCTAAGGGCTAACCAAGAATCAGGATTTCAAAGCAGGAATCTGAGTAATGGAAGTCCTCATACACAGGAAGCTACACTGCTTCTTGCTAGGAACAAATAAGGAATCTGGGTTACATGAGTCCTCAATTTGAAAAATCTACAGGATGACTTGCTTAGGGCTAACCAAGAATCAGGATTTCAAAGCAGTCTCTGGGTAAAAGGAGTCCTCAAATACTGGAAACTTCACTGCCTCTTGCTAAGGACGAATAAGGAATCTGGGTTATACGAGGCCTAAATCTTAAAAACCTACTGGGCATCTTGCTAAGGGCTAAAGAAGAATCAGGTTTCAAAGCAAGAATCTGTTTAATGGAAGTCCTCATGCATAGGAACATATGCGACCTCTTGCTAAGGAAGAATAAGGAATTTGGGTTACATGAGAACTCATTCCCAAAAATCTACAGGGCATCTTGAAAAGGGCATCACAAGAATCAGGGTTTTGAAGCAGGAATTTGGGTAATAGGAGTTTTGATACACAGGAAACTACACGGCCTCTTGCTAAGGAAGAATAAGGAATCTGGTTTACAGGAGTCCTCAATACAAAAATCTACCGAATGTCTTGCTAAGGGCTAAAAAAGGATTAGGGTTTTGAAGCAGTAATCTGGGGAATAGGAGCCCAAATATACAGGAAACTACACATCCTCTTTCTATGGAGGAATAAAGAATCTGGGTTACATGAGTCCTCAATCCCAAAAATCTACAGTGCATCTTGCTAAGGGCTAAACAATCAGGGCTTCAAGCTCCCCACATGTTTCAAAGCTATTTGATATGGGGATATTATGAGGCAATCATTCCAGGACTCTAGCAACTTTCTGGTCATCTTGATAATTGTAAAGTAGAATCTGGCACTACATGTCCATATAGGTTCACAGAACCTCTAATGCCAGATTCCAGGACCAAAGTAATCATCTCGGGTTTTTTGTAAGTAAGCCCTGACTTCAGGATTACCTCGTACTTCTGAAACTTCTGGTGGTTCAGCTGTTCCAAATTAAGTTCTTGGGTTTAGGTGTTGCACATTTTTAAGAGGTTTTTTTGGGAGTGAACCAGGAATCTTGGATTCCAAGTCCACAGGAATATTCTTGTCGTCTTTCTATGGGTAGACAAGAGTCTGGATTTCGAGGATACCATGAAACATCTGGTTATATTGCTTGAAACGAAACAGGAATCTGGGTCACTATATTCCCAGAAAGCTAATACACTTGTTACTAAAGAGAAACCAGGAAACTCTGTTTCCATATGATTTGCAAGCTTCTGAACAATTGCTAACTTATGCCTAGCTTAATGTAGTTCTCCTGCCTAGAAATCTACAGGGACTTTAACTAAATACTAATCTGCAATTGTGGAGTCCAGGTTCCCACATTATTCAGAGCTACATCCTATGTGCATACCACAAATCAGTCATTAACGATCCCCAGGAACCTGCTGCTCATCTTGATAGTTATAACTGAGAATCTGACCTACTGGTCCATTTATTTTGCAGGGACCTGTAAGACCAGATTCCACAACCCGAGGAATCACCTCGCCATTTTTTTATGTAATCGCAGGCTTCAGGTTTACCACGTACTACAGTAACTACTACTGGACGTTCTGGTTAATATTTGGAACATGGGATTAGGGGTTCCCACATATGTCGGACGTATTCTTAAGGGAGATTCAGTAATCTTGGATTCCAGGTCCCTGGGGACGTACTGGCCATAGGAGAATTGGTATATAAAAATTTTCACTTCGGTTTTGCCACTATACATCCGGGCGTCTTCCTGAGAACAAAAAAGGAATCTGGGTTATGGGAGTCCTCAATCCAAGAATTTGATAGGGCCTCTTTATAAGGGATAATTGGGAAAATGGGCTTCTAGTTCCCCACATTCTTCAGGACTACTTGCCATTTGGAAACGACCATTGTGTCATTATAGATACCCAGCAACCTTCTGGTCCTCTTGATAGTTGTAAACAAGAATCTGTCCCTACAATTACGTTGGGTTCTTTGGGACAAGAAAGGCTAGATTCCAATACCCAAAGAATCATCTCACCATATTTGTTTGCAACACTTGTCTTAAGATGTACCTTGTAATCGTAAAACTTCCCTTTGTCCTTCTATTTTGATAGGGACTGCTTTGAGTTTGCCAAATATTTAGTACATGTTTTTAAGCGTAACCAGGAATCATGGATTCCACGTCCCTAGGACACTTCTGGGCATCTGTCTATTTGTATACAGAGTTTTGGAATCCACATCCCCAGTTAAAATATGGGCATCTTTCTGAGAAGTATAGGGAATCCAGGTTCTGGGGGTACTCAATCACTGAAATCTACAGGGCCTCTTCATAAGGTTTAAGGAAGAATCTTGGTTTCTGGGTCACTTTATTTTACAAAGCTACTTGCTGCGTGTATACCCCAAATCTATCATTACATATCCCCAAGAACTTCTCAGTCCTCTTGATAGTTGTTATAGAGAATCTGGCCCTCCATATCCGCTTGCTTCCTAAGAACATCTTTGGCCATAATCCTGTACTCCAGGAATCAAATGGCATTTTGGTATAAAATCAAATGATTCAGGTTATCACAAACTATAGAAATTTCATGTTTGGTCTAGTGGGAATCCAGACGTTGGGTTTAGGGGATTCCACATTTTTAGGATGTTTTGTTAAGGGGAACTAGGTATCTGGGATTACAGTTTCACAGGAAACTTCTGGGAGTCTTTGTATGATATCCAAACAACTGGACTTCTATGTATCCAGGATATGACTCGGTGTCTTTCTGAGAATATATCAAGGATCTTTGTAATGCGATTCCTCATACACAAAAAACTACGTGGCTTATTACTAAGGAAGGATGAGGAATCTAGGTTACACAAATACTCAGTCGCAAATATCCACAGAACATCTTGCTAAGGGTTAAACAAGAATTAGTGTTTCAAAGCAGGAATCTGGGAAATGGTAGTCCTCAGAAACAGGAAACTACACTGCCTCTTGCTAAGAATGAATAAGGAATCTGGCTTACACGAGTCCTCAATCCCTAAAATCTACAGTGCGTCTCACTTAGGGTAACCAAGAATCAGGATTTCAAAGCAGGAATCTGGGTAATGGGAGTCCTCAGCAACAGGAAACTACAATGCCTCTTGGTAAGAATGAATAAGGAATTTGGCTTACAAGAGTCCTCAATCTCCAAAATCTACAGGTCGTCTTGCTTAGGGCTAACCAAGAATAAGGGTTTAGAAGCAGGAATCTAGGTAATGGGAAGCTTCACTGCCTCTTGCTAAAGGTGAATAAGGAATCTGGGTTACACGAGACCTCAATTCCAAAAATCTACAGGGCGTCTTCCTAAGGGCTGAAAAAGAATCAGGTTTTGAAGCAGGAATCTGTGTAATGGGAGTCATCATATAGAGAAAATTGCATGGCCTCAAGCTATGGAAGAATAAGGACTCTGAGTTACACGAGTCCTCAATCCCAAAAATCTACAGTGAGTCTTGGTAAGGGCTAAAGAATAGTAAGGCTTTGAGCTCCCCACATGTTTCAGAGCTATTTGGTATGTGGATATTATAAATCTGTCATTCCAGGACTCCAGCAAACTTCTGGTCATCTTGAGAGTTGTAAACGAGATCTGGCACTACAAGTCCGTTTAGGCTCTCGCAACCTCTAATTCCAGGTTCCAGGACACAACTAATCATCTCGGGTTTTTTGTATATGAGCCCGGAATTCAGGGCTAACTCGTAATCGAGAAACTTCTGGTGGTTCAGCTGTTCCGGTTAACATTTTGGGTTTAAGTGTTGCACATTTTTAGGAGGTATTTTTGGGAGTAATCATTAATCTTGTATTCTAGTCCACAGGAATATATGTCTCGTCTTTCTTTTGGGAGTCCAGAGACTGAATTTCCAGGGCACCAGGAAACATCTCGTCGTTATGCTGAGAATGAAACAGGAATCTGGGTCCCTTTGTTCCCAGAAAGCTTCTACACCTGTTACTAATGGGGAACAAGGAAACTCGGCTTCAATGTGACTAGTAACCTTCTGGGCAGTTGCTAATTTATCCCTGTCTCTTTTTTTAATCAATATTTTTTATTATGATTTTGTGGGGTACAGTTAAGGGTTATGTGTACAATTACGTTTCATTCAGGCACCCAGTTGATAAGAGGCGTTTTCCCATCCCCAGAGAGATATTTGCTACAGTTAATCCCATCCCCAGTCCCCCCCCATAGTTTCCCAGTACGGTCAGTCAAATTCTTATAGTATTACTTTGGATGTTCAAGGTCCATTATATGAGTGAGAACATGTGATATTCGGATCTTTGTTTCTGGGAGAGTCACTCAGTATTATAGACTCTAGTTCCATCCAGGTAGCTGCGAAAATCATGATTTTGTTCTTGTTTATGGCTGTGTAGTATTCCATCGTGTATATGTACCACATTTTTTAATCCAGTCTGCTTTTGATGGGCAGCATGGTTGTTTCCAGGTTCTTGGTATTGTGAACAATGCTGCGATAAACATACATATGCAGGTATCTTTTTTATAGAGTGATGTGAGTTCTTCAGGGTATATTCCCAGAGGGGGATTGCGGGGTCATATGGAAGGTCGATTTTTAGAGCTTTTAGGAATCGCCACACTGCTTTCCACAGAGCTTGCACTAGTTTGCACTCCCATCAACAGTGTAGAAGGGTTCCTTTTTCACCACACCCTCTCCAGCAGCTGTTATTTTTGAGTTGTTGATAATTGCCATTCTGACTGGAGTTAGGTGGTATCTCAGTGTGGTTTTGATTTGCGTCTCCCTGATGATTAGTGAGGTTGAGCATTTCTTCATGTGTTTGTTGGCTTCTCGGATGTCTTCTTTTGTGAAGTGTCTCTTCATATCTTTTGCCCATTTTATAATGGGGTTGTTTGTTTTTTCTTTTCAGCACGTTTGAGTTCCTTGTAGATCCAGGATGTTAAGCTTTTGTCAAACCTGGAGTTGGCAAATACTTTTTCCCAGTCTGTAGGCTGTCTCCCTGCTCTCTTGATGGTTTCTTTGACTTTGTAGAAGCTTGTCAGTTTAATAAGGTCCCACTTGTCTATCCTCTCTCTTATGACCTGTGGGTTTCGGGTTTTGTTCAGGAATTGGATGCCAGTTCCGATTTCCTTGAGGGTATTTCCTTCATTTTCTAAGGTTCTTATGGTTTGAGGTTTTACATTTAGGTCTCTGATCCATTTGGACTTAACCTTTGTGCATGGGGATAGACGGGGGTCTTGTTTCAATCTTCTGCATGTGGTCAGCCAATTTTCCCAGCGCCATTTACTGAATAGGTTCTCCTCTCCCCAGTGGTAGGTGGTGGGGGCTTTGTCGAAGATGATTTGGTTGAGAAATTGAGGTTTTTCTTCTGAAATCTCAATTCTATTCCATTGATCTATATGCCTGTTCCTGTACCAATACCAGGATGTTTTGATGATTATAGTTTTATAGCAAAGTTTGAAGTCTGGTAATGTGATACCACCTGCTTTGTTTTTTTTTGTTGAGGATTGTTCTGGCAATTCTTGGACGTTTGTGTTTCTATATGAATTCCTGTGTTGACTTTTCTAGGTCTGAGAAAAATATTGCTGGTAATTTGATGGGTATTGCATTGAATTTATAGATTGCCTTAGGTAAGATGGACATCTTCACAATGTTGGTTCTTCCATTCATGAGCATGGGATATTTTCCCATTGTTTGTGTCATCTTTGATTTCTTTGAGCAGTGTTTTGAATTTTCATTGAAAAGGTCTTTCACGTCTCTGGTTAGGAAGATGCCAAGGTATTTGAATTTTTTGTGGCTATTGTGAATGTAATTGTGTTTTTTATTTGGGTTTCTGTTTGTTTATTATTGGTGTAGAGAAATGTGATTGTCTTTTGTACATTTATTTTGTATCCTGAGACTTTGCCAAAGGCCTTTATCAATGTAAGGAGGCCTTTGACAGATTCTCTTGGGTTTCCAAGGTACACAAACATGTCATCTGCAAAGAGAGATAACTTGACTTCCTCTTTTCCTGTTTGGATACCCCAGTTCGCCTCCTTGTCTCTGATTGCTCTAGCCAGGATTTCCAATACTATGCTGAACAGGAGGGGTGAGAGCCGGCATCCTTGTCTAGTTCCAGTTTTCAGGGGAATTGGTTCCAATTTTTGCCCATTAGGAGTATGCTGGTTGTGGGTTTCTCATAGATGGCTTTTACTATTTTGAGGTATGTTCCCCGTATGCCTAGATGTTCAAGGGTTTTTATCAAGAAGGGGTGCTGGATTTTATCAAAAGCTTTTTCTGCATCTAATGATATGATCATGTGGTTTTTGTTTTGACATCTGTTGATGTATTTAATTACATTTATGGTTTTACGAATGTTAAACCAGCCTTGCATGCCAGGAATGAAGCCTACTTGGTCATGGTGGATGATTTTTGAGATGTATTGCTGAATCCGGTTTGCTAGGATTTTGTTGAGAATTTTAGCATCCGTGTTCATCAAAGATATTGGCCTGTAGTTCTCTTTCTTTGTTGGATCTTTACCTGGCTTGGGTATCAATGTGATGTTGGCTTCGTAAAATGATTTGGGGAGAGTTCCATCTTTTTCAATCGCCTGGAATACCTTCAGTAGGATTGGTATCAGCTCCTCCTTAAATGTCTTGTAGAATTCTGCTGGAAAGCCATCTGGACCAGGGCTTTTTTTTGTAGGAAGTTTTCTTATTACGTGGTCGATTTCCTTGATTGTTATTGGTTTATTTAGGGTCTCAATTTCTTCTTGTTCCAACCTAGGTAGGTTGTGTGATGTCAGAAAGTCCTCTTATTTCTATGGTTTTCAAGTTTGTTTCCATACAAGTGTACGTAGTAGTCTCTAATGATCTTTTG
>NW_007232531.1:0-6892 GCF_000164805.1 Carlito syrichta
TTTTGATAAAATCCAGCATCCCTTCTTGATAAAAACCCTCGAACATCTAGGCATACGGGGAACATACCTCAAAATAGTAAAAGCCATCTACGAGAAACCCACAGCCAGCATACTCCTAAACAGACAAAAATTGGAACCATTTCCCCTGAAAACTGGAACAAGACAATGATGCCCACTCTCACCCCTCTTGTTCAACATAATATTGGAAGTCCTGGCTCAAGAAATCAGAGAAGAGAAGGCAATCAGGGGTATCCAAATAGGAAAAGAAGCAGTCAAATTATCTCTCTTTGCAGATGACATGATCGTATACCTTGAAAACCCAAGAGAATCTGTCAAAAACCTCCTTACACTGATAAAGACCTTTGGCAAAGTCAAATATAAAATAAATGTGCAAAAGACAATCTCATTTCTTTACACCCACAATAGACAGAAACCCAAATAAGAAGCACAATTCCATTCACAATAGCCACAAAAAAGAAAAAAAAAAATGAAACACCTTGGCATCTTCCTAACAAGAGATGTGAAAGACCTTTACAATGAAAACTACAAAACTCTGCTCAAAGAAATCAAAGATGACACAAACAACTGAAAAAATATCCCATGTTCATGGATTGGAAGAATCAACATTGTGAAGATGTCCATCTTACCTAGGGCAATCTACAAATTCAATGCAATACCCATCAAATTACCAGCAACATTCTTCTCAGACCTAGAAAAAACAACACAGGAATTCATATGGAAACACAAACGTCCAAGAATAGCCAGAACAATTCTTAGCAAAAAAAAACCAAAGCAGGTGGTATCACATTACCAGACTTCAAACTCTACTATAAAGCTACAATCATCAAAACATCTTGGTATTTGTATATGAATAGGCATATAGATCAATGGAATAGAATTGAGATTCCAGAAGCAAAACCTCAATTTCTCAACCAACTCATCTTTGACAAAGCCTCCACCACCTACCACTGGGGAGAGGAGAACCTATTCAGTAAATGGTGCTGGGAAAACTGGCTGACCACATGCAGAAGATTGAAACAGGACCCCTATCTCTTCCCATGCACAAAGGTTAACTCCAAATGGATCAGAGACCTAAATGTAAAACCTCAAACCATAAGAAACATTAGAAAATGAAGGACATACCCTCATGGAAATTGGAACTGGCCTCCAATTCCTGAACAAAACCCAAAACCCACAGGTCATAAGAGAGAGGATAGACAAGTGGGACCTTATTAAACTGACAAGCTTCTGCAAAGCCAATGAAATCATCAAGAGAGCAGGGAGACAGCCTAAAGACTGGGAAAAAGTATTTACCAACACCAGGTCAGACAAAGGCTTAACATCTTTGATCTACAAGGAACTCAAACATGCTGAAAAAAAAATTATAAAATGGGCAAAAGATATGAACAGACACTTCACAAAGGAAGACATCTGAGCAGCCAACAGACATATGAAGAAATGTTCAACTTCACTAATCATCAGGGAGATGCAAATCAAAACCACACTGAGATACCACCTAACTCCAGTCAGAATGGCAATTATCAACAACTCAAAAAATAATAGCTGCTGGAGAGGATGTGGAGAAAAGGGAACACTTCTACTCTGTTGGTGGGAGTGTAAACTAATGCAACCTCTGTGGAAAGCAGTGTGGTGATTCCTAAAAGCTTTAAATATCAACCTTCCATATGACCCCACAATCCCCCCTACTGGGAATATATCCAGAAGAACTCAAATCACTCTATAAAAAAGATACCTGCACACATATGTTTATCACAGCATTGTTCACAATAGCAAGAACCTGGAAGCAACCATGCTGCCCATCAAAAGAGGACTGGATTAAAAAAATGTGGTACATATACACGATGGAATACTACGCAGCCATAAAAAAGAACAAAATCATGAATTTCGCAGCAACCTGGATGGAACTGGAATCTGTAATACTGAGTGACCTCTCACAAAAACAAAGGTCCAAGTATCACATGTTCTCACTCATATAATGGACCTTGAACATCCAACCTAATACTAAAAGAAAATGACTGACAGTAGTGGGAAAACTATGGGGGGGAGGGAGATGGGATTAATGGTAGCAAATATCTGTCTGGGGATGGGAAAGCACCTCTTATCAATAGGGTGCCTGAATGAAATGTATTTGTATACCCAACCCTTAACTGTACCCCACAACATCATAATAAAAAATATTGATTATATAAAAATAATAAAATAATAATAATAATATGGCAGAGACAAAATAAATTTAACATATATTATTGAGAGCTTCTGTGAGTAATTCTAATTCATTACATTAATATTAAGAAACTATATCATGAATATTTATAATACAGCTTGGGTTTCATCAAAGCCTATCTACTAAATATAATGGTGTTGAGTCTGAGTCTGGTTTCAATCATGCTAATTAAGAATATCAGTATCTGAAAAGGTGTCGAAAATTAAGTGTTTACTTTTTTAGTATGATATTGTCTTTGTTTTCCTTGAGTGATATTCTACTCCTCTTAAGCAGATTGGTAGTATGACCTGTATTTTCCATGATAACTGAGTTTTTGTTTTTAATCAGTATTATTGAGAGGATGTTCATTTTCCTAGTCACATATCCTTTAAAACTTCACCATTTAACATGTGAATTAACCAAGAAAGCAAGCACAACCCACATGTTAGGTCATATCTGTCATATTCTAAATATCTTTAAATTAAACTCTAGCCCACATCAAATGAAAGACACTTGACTCTCTGACTTTCTGAAAATTCCTAGGTGTGTGTTTGTTTTTTTCAGGGACACTTTTCCTTCTAACTTTCTCCTCTCACTAAACTCTTAATCTCAAGCATGTTTTGTTTCCAATGGCTATTCTTACTTTCCTAAAGGACCCACCACAGACCACATACACGATGGCGGGACCTTTTTCTTGAAGTCACCAGCCACTTATTCAGAAGAGTTTTATGTAATAGATGCATGCAAAAAATTCCTTCACCAGACAAGGATTAGGAATTAAAGTTTAACCCAGCAAGGTATATACATTAATAGTGAACATGAAGCACATATTTTTTGTTAATAATTCCCGGGACCATGACTTCCTGAGGGAATTTCTTGATATTCTGCTTTTCTTCTTAGCTTATTCTACTCTTTTTTCTGAATGCGTGATTTTCACTCAACATCACTTTCTGTTTTTCCTCCACTCTTTTTTTGCATTATTTCTGCTTATATTATTTCAAAAGAAACGATTTAATAATCTTTTTCTCACAGCAACTAATCCCCTCTATAGCAAAGGGTGTCATTTTTAACAGTAGTTTAAGCTCAGACAAAGACAATTTTTTCCCAATGGGAACTCTAAGGTAAACTCTTAAAGTAGCTCTTTTTTCTATTTTCTCCCAAAGAACCTTAGTCTTATCATATAAATTGTATACTCTAGGTCATAGAGTTAACTATATATTAAATACTAATGCTATCATCTGCATGGTAAAACAAATATATAATTACCATGTTAAAAACATGAATTAAAACCCTCAAAATTGTTTACTGCATGAGAGGTAATTAATGGAAAATAATTTTAAAATTTCCATTATTTTGAAATATAGGGGATGTTGAATCTCATTAAAATAATCTAGCTTTATGTAGTATAGTTTCTAAATAAGGCAAGTATAGTGTAAGTCTCCACTTGTCTTTCTCTATCACTTGTGTCATTTGTCTTCCTCTACCATGTCCTTTGTAACATGATTTGACAGCTCCTCCCAAAAGTCTGCCACCTGCTTTCTCCTGAATTAAATATATTTAATATATATATTATATACGTTTACATGTGTGTATATATATGTATATACATATATATGTTCACAAGGTCCATTCTTTCTACTGTTCTATGCTTAGTTTGGGAAACAAACAAATCACCAAAACAAAACAACAAAAGCAAAAAGAAAATACCTGTCTTTTCTAATTATTATGACTATTGACTGTATTTAAAATATGTGGGATATTTTAAACTCACAGCCACAGTCACCCCAGCATCGCCCTGCTGGGCTCTGGTGAACCTTCCACTTCAGTCTTCCAAGTAGCTAGAACAACAGGTACACGCTACCATGTCCAGCTAATTTTTAATTTTATTGTAGAGACGAAGTCTCACCAAGTTTTCCAGGCTGGTCTCGAACCCACGGGCTCAGGTATTCCACTCACCTGGGCCTCTCAAAGTACCGGGATTACAGGCTGAACCACTGAGCCCAGCCATGTTTAACATTTATGCTTTTGTTTGTATGAAACAGATTCTATATGAACTGGCTAATTATTTTTAATTTTATGCCATGCTAATTGCACTTAGAGGATAAAAAAATGTGCCTGTAAAAGTTGTGCATTTAGTATATAAGCAGAACCAGTCAGTTAAACATAGCCAATTTCATGAAAGTTATTATGTTAATAGAGGGGAGACAGAAGGTGACTTTCAAAAATAATGAATAAATCAAGAAATTATAGTTAGACTTGTTTAAATGAATGAGAAATTATTCAGAAAATTTTCCTCTTAAACTGAACAAAGTTGAAACATTTTCAAAGACAATTTAAAAACTTAATCTAAGATACTTGCATATTAGGAGCAAATATACCAGTATAATATAATCTATATATAATAGACCTTTGGCCTGACTCGGTGGCACAATCTGTAATCCCAGCACTTTGTGAGGCTGAAATGAGTGAATTGCCTGAGCCCACAATTTCGAGACCAGCCTGGGCAACTTGGCAAGACCTCTCTCTATAATAAATAAAAAAATTAGCCAGGTGGGGCCGTGGGTCTGTAGTTCCACCTACTTGGAAGACTAAGGTGGAAGGATCACTGGAGCCCAGCCGGTCGATGCTAGAGTGGCCATGAGCGTGCCACTGCACTCCAGCCTGGGTGACCCAGTGAGATTCCAACTCAAAAACAAACAAACAAAAATACCTTTCATTTTTTCTAAATATTTTAGGGAAGTTTAGATTCTCAATTAACATTTGCTTATTTTCCCACAAGCTGTTAGGATTAAATGGTTTATATTGATTTATGGATAAAACCTGCAGAAAAAAATAATGTGCTTAGAAGAGGCAAACTACATTGGAATTTTCCTCCTTCCCTATCCACCCTGTGCTCTACCAACATCTTCATCCTGCTTCTCCATAGCCCTAATATTCCATGACCCAGCAATATCATCACCTTCCTTGTTATACTCACACATAAGTTGTCAAGCCATGATTTAGAAATATAATGCAAACTTGTATATTTTTCCACTGCATACTCATATTGCAAAATCTCATCTATGTCCACAGCATCTAGTGCACAAACGGAGGAACTAGCTTTACATGGGAATAGCTTTCACTGGAAATTTACATGACTATATGTATTACTTTAAGTATATGTTTATTATTTTAACCAACTAATAAATGTAAATAAATGTACAAAATAACAAAACAACAGATAGTACATACATACCTTATTGTATTCTTAATTTGGATACATTTAATTTAAACATGTTTTTCTATGTTATATAATCTGCATGCTATGTTTTCACTGACATTCTGACATTGGTAACTATATTTATTCCCTTGACTTTAGTCAACATTTCATTTTTAATGATTTACAAGTTCTTGTTCCAACTTCAAACTACTTGTCATAATTAAGTCACATATCTGGTAGTACATGCGCTTGTGGAAATCCTGTTTATCCTCAACCTGCATCTTATAAATTGAACTAATTATTTACCCTCTGAGTCCAGTTTAACATGTCCTCCTAACCTTTCTATTATTTACATCTTTTCTGTCATTCAATCTACAAAAGCACAATTATCATAGAATTCTGTATTGCTCTCTGTGATATACAGTCATTCATTCCTCTTGATCCTAGTTGGTTTTTTTTTTTTAATGAAACCTTTGCCCATTTGTTTCCATATGAAGAGCTTCCAAATTAAATTCTTCATAACCTCTGGCATAGAGCAGTCCTCTAAATGGTCTTTTAATCTTCACTTTCTTCATCTGCCTCAATCTTTAGTTATTAGATTTTTTCCCTCTTTCCCTTCACAAACATTATAAAGGGGGAGACGACTTTTACTGTCTCTACTCTAATACGTAGCTAAAATGATTCTCTTCATTCCTTCACAAATTTTTCAGTCTCTGGTGAATCATTCCTGTCATGTTAAAAACATGATTTTAACTCACTCAATTAACAAATGACTCCACAAATTTTTCCTTTTAGTCACTCTACTCATCTAACCAACACTAGGTTTTGTTGCTTCAATCAAACCGTGTATTAATGATAGTTTCTAATAATCTACTGTACATTTCAAAATAGCTAAGAGAATAAGTCAAATGATTCCAGCATAACAAAAAGACAAATATTTAAAGTGATGAATACCCCAAGTGCACTGATTTAATCTTCAAAAATTATATGAATGTATTAAATTATCACAAGTACCCCCAAACTATGTACATCTATTATGCATCAATCTAAAAAGTTGAAACAAAAAAGGAAGAAAAAATTATTCTCTTGACTTTCTCCTTTACCTGTTGTCCCATGGCCATATTTACCTTTTATCTTTTTTTGTAAAATTCCTTGTACAGTTTATTTATATTAATTGTCTAAAATATCTCTTAGTCAATTATCTTTTAAAAACCACTCTAATCATATTGTCACCTATAAAATTACTTTTTTTTTTTTTTTTTGAGTTGGAGTCTCACTCTGTTGCCCAGACTGGAGTGCAGTGACCGCTCCTGGCCACTGCAGCCTCGTCCTGCTGGGCTCCGGAGATCCTTCCGCCTCAGCCTTCCAAGTAGCTGGAATTACAGGTATGTGCTACCACGTCCGGCTGATTTTTTATTTATTGTAGAGAGGAGGTCTCACCAAGTTGCCCAGGCGGGTCTTGAACCCGC
>NW_007232532.1:0-4554 GCF_000164805.1 Carlito syrichta
GGTTTCTGTGGGGAGAGCTGGGATCCCCTGGAAGCCCTGTTTCACATCCGCCCAGGGCCAGGACCTCGGGGTCACGACCCCACCCTTTCCTGAGGGCACAGACTGTCCTGGGGAGAGGGCAGGCCAGTCCCCCTTTCCCTGTGGGGTCTCTTTGCAGAGGGTACTCCTAGGGGTCCTAGGCCCAGGTTGCCTGGAGTGGGGCCACCTCTTCCTGGCCGGAGGGAGCAGGTGATGCTGAGACAGGCAGAGATGGGGTGGCCAGGGCAATGGGTGGAGCCCCCCAGCCCTTTGGGGGCACCCAGCTGAGGGACCTCCCCATGGCCTGGAGCAAGGGCTGCTGGGTCTGCACTGGGGGAGGGCCGGGGAGCAGGGGAGGCAGAGGCCACAAAGGGTGTGGGGCTGTCCCTGAGGCCACCGCCCTGGCTCAAGGGAGGGGACGGGCCAGCTGGGCGGCTGTTACAGTAACTGGGCTTCCGCTTTCCACGGAGGGCGCGCCCGCCATCCGCCTCCCCAGATAAGGGCGGCACTCTGGGCTGCGGTCAGTCCCCTGACCACAGGGCGGTGGGCGGGGGCTCCAGGAGGCGGGGAGACAGACGGCCCAGCTGGGCTCCGAAGCAGGCTGGGGTGACAGAGGCAGAGTGAACACAGGGAGGGATGGACTGGGATCCCCAGCTCTGCCCTGGGCTCTCCTCCACCTCGGGGCACCAGCCAGGAGGGCTACCGAGATGACAGCCGGGGAGCCAAGGCCAGAGGACAGCCATGGGCACTGCAGAGGCCCCACCAGGGTGGACGCAGAGGGCACGCAGGGCCACCGCTGCCCCTCTCCACCCCAGCCTCATCTCCCGCCCTCAGGGAACTCCTGTTCTCCTGAGGAACAGCTTTGGGAAGGGGTGTTGACTCCAGCTAATGGCCAGCCCCGTCTGCCTGGGCTCGGGGTGGCCAGGGCCCTCTAATGCTGTAAGTTGACACTCAAAGGGGAACCCCAAAGACAGGCCCTGGGCGGCTTAGGAAACAGCTGAGCCCAGAGCCCCCGGGAGCTGCCTTGGAAGTGGCCATCAGACTGCAACGCTCAGCTCTGAGGTCCTGTGGGCAGTGTCACACTGGCCACAGGGACGGCTGGTTTGGCCCCCACTCGGCCCTTCCCCCACTGCTGCCCATGGGCCTCCCGGGTCCCGCTGCACTTGACCTGGGGCTCACCTCTGTGCTCACGGCCAGGTCCTACGCAGTACACCCATGGGAAGAAATGAGGGCCAGCGGGGGGCCAGGGCTTGACTGCCAGAGAAGGCCACTCTCTCAGCGCCCATCCTCGGTCCCCAGAGGGTTACCACGACTGCCTCCCAATGACCGCGAGGGTGCCTGGGACCTGACGGGCTGCTCTTCCTCCTAGGCCCACTGTCCCCCATCCTGGTGTGCTGTGATCCCTTGTGGGCAAGGGCCGGAGGAAGCCCCCAAGGGGACGTGAGGGGACAGCCAGGTCTCTTCTGACCCCAGGCTTTGGGGAGACGGGAACCGGGCATGGGCCTGAGCTGCTGTCCGCCGTGCATCCGAGGCCAGGTGACCTCCAACCAGCCCTCCTGGGCCAGGGATGCCCGATGCCAAAGGGAGGCGGCCAAAGGAAGCCCAGAGGGGCAGCCTGGGCTCCCCAGGAGACAGGCTCGCAGTGCTACGCCCCACTCCCAGCAGAGAGGGGCTGCTGGGAAAGCCCCTGAAGTCAGCCAGGGGAGGGGCTTTCTGCTTGCCCATCCAGGCTGCACGTTCGGAGCCAGGTTCTGACCCCATCCGTCTTCCCCATTAAATGACCCAGTGGCTCCTCGGGGAGCTGGAGATTGGCCCCAGGCCAGGCCTCATGGGCCCCTGGGAAGGGTCCCCCCCACCTTCTACCTGCTGTGGGGGCTTCTTCCAGCCTGGCCAAAGCTGAGGCTCCACTAACACCCACCGCTGTGAGGAGGGCCACGAGCTCCGTGAATCACAACCCTCTGGCGGCCTTGGCATGGACTATGGGGACAGAGGCCACCTGGGCCCTGCCTCCCCTCAGGATCAGCGGTGACCCAAGACTCATGGCCTGACAGTGTCCCGTGATCTGACCTGAGGAGCCCTGGCCGCCCCGCCTGGGAGAGAGGGCTCAGGGCGGCTCAAGCACGCTGCCCTGCGGTGCTCTCAAAGTCCTTTATTGTGCAGTGTCATCTGCTTCGGGGGCGGGGGCAAAAGGACTAACAGGTACACAGCGAGATAGATAAATATGCCAAGCTTTTTCTTTTTCTTTTTAAATCAGGCATTTATAAACAAGAAGCATACATTAATTACATAAAAATAGTTTTCGAGTAGCGAGTAAGCCATCGTATTGTCAATAGCAGCAGCATAGGACGCGGGGCGGGGCGGGACGCGGGGCGGGCGGTTAGAGAGGTCGAGGTGGG
The DNA here is from genome assembly GCF_000164805.1 of Carlito syrichta. Lineage (NCBI taxonomy): Eukaryota > Metazoa > Chordata > Mammalia > Primates > Tarsiidae > Carlito > Carlito syrichta. The sequence goes on from NW_007232532.1 coordinate 2,415, forward strand.
TTCTTTTTCCTTAATCAAAAGAAAGTCATTTGTGGACCTGACTTAAAGCAAGAACGGAGATCTCCCTCGACCCTGGTGGGCAGCGGGAGGAAGGGGCGGGGCCCCGGACGAGCGGAGCCCAGGGGAGGGGTTTCGCACACGGAAACTGACCGAGGGGGCCTCTCCACCCCCTCCGGCAGATGAGCATTGTTTTTCTCAGTTAAAAACAGCCCAGAAAACAAGACAACTATCAGTAAGAAAAGTTTCTGAAAAAGGAACCACCATATACACGTATGATACAACAGTGTAAAATGAAAACAAAGTATTTACACGTTAACTGTTTTTACATTGGCTAGTTCTGTACGAAAAGCAGACAGGATGTGTGAGTAGCTGCTCCATGGATATGAATGTTATTGCTGTTGTTTTTCCCTTCGTTGAAATCTCCTTTCAGTAGAGAAATACAGAGTAACTAAACGAGCACACACGCATTGGAGAATGGGGCCTCCTCTCCCTTTTCTGGAAAGAAACAAACTTGCAGCTGCACGAAGGGGCGCTGGGCCTGGGTCGCCTCCGGCCCCAGCAGCCCTGCCGCCGAGCAGCCCCTCGGACCCGACCCCGCCAACGGAAGCCACCAGCTTCCCCGGCACCCAGCCTTGTGCGGGGCGGGCCGGGCCGGGTGAGCTGCCACGGTGGCGGCAGGAACTGCCCTGAGGCTGGAGCGTGGCTGCTGGTGAGGGAGAGCCTGCCCTGTGTCCAGGCCACCGCCCGCAGGGGCCTTGCACCCACAGGGGAGGGGCAGGGGACAGACTTGGGGACACCGCGAGACCCTGCCCTGGGAAGCGCTGCTGCCACAGACACAGCTCTTGCCAGCATCTGGGATACATCAGGCCGGTGGCAGCGGCGACCCCAGGGGACCAGCAGGCTGGCGCGAAGGCCAGGTGAGGCTTCAACCCAGACACGGCTGGGAACGGTTTCTCCCTCCGGGGCCGAAAAACTCAAAAGCAAACGGAGCAAACCGGGCAGCCCCGGGGACGGGACCGGGCCTTGGCCTCACGGTCTTTACACTTGGCGACACAGGACAGTCACACAGAAGCACGCCAACACACTTAAAGCTTTGCTCCAACTAAATCATTTAGTTTCCCTTGAAGAAATGACCGAGAAAACACAACTCCGGCAAAACAAGGCCAAAAACAGCATTCTGCGTGTTGCATAACCAAACCGACGCTTCACGAGACGCGGTAATAATGCCCATCGTGACCCGCCCACGGCAGGGGCGTGAGGCCCATGCAACAGGCGAGGAGCTGCCAAGAAACAGAAGCAAGAGAAAGCCCCCGACGGACGCTGCGTGTGCACGACGGCCCTTTTGCATTGCACTTTGGGGGGATCCAGCCGCAGCCGAGACCCCCGCAGTAAACCAAGGGCAAAACCCCGCAGACAGTCCCGCCACAGCGTGAAGGTGCAGCAGTCTCTGGCCTTTGCAGGGGCTACCGCAGCAACCGCCCCCTGCGCAGCCGCCAGTGCTGACAGGCTCGAGCAAAGGCTTCCTGGAGGGTCTTCCGGGTGTAAATAAATACCGTAGCTTCACGATGGGCGGCTGCCTCTTGTCTACTAGGAAATCCTCTTTCCAGGTTGGGCGTAAGAAACCTTAAACAATTTGCATAAACATCGAGAGTCAACGAGATTATCTGGGGTAAATGCAGGAACTCATTTTGATAGTGGCAGAACCAGTCGCTACTGAAGACAGATATTCTGGGGGTGAGAAGACAAGTCAGGATTTGCTGTACAAGATGCTGGAAGGCACGGAACGACCCCCGAGTTCAGTTCTTGCATTTGCGTTTCTTGTGATTCCCTTGTTCAACCAAGCACCAGAGGGGATTCTAAGCACTCGAGCACTTAGGATGTGAACTGCTCTACAAATCAGTAAAAACCTCAGTTATGTGGGGAGTAAAAAGAGGGAAGGTTTTGACAAAGTGCAGTTCTGAATATACGTTTAAATGAACGAATGAACAAAAAGAGAGAAAGTGAAATAATGCTGTTGTGTTCCGGTGCTGCTGCCTCAGTCCCACCGGGAGCGGCGCGGCACCTGCAGGACTGAAGGGGTGCCACGGGCGGGCAGTGCACTCCGGAGGACCGAGGGGGCCTGCGGCCGCAGCCACGACGG
>NW_007232533.1:0-3491 GCF_000164805.1 Carlito syrichta
GGGCTCAGGCAATCCACTCACCTCAGCCTCCCAAGGCGCGGGATTACAGGCTGAGCTTTTATTTAACCCAGAAAATCCAAAACGTTATTTCAGCATGTGATCAGTATAAAAATCCATGAGACGTGTTACCCTCTGTTTTTGTCTAAGTTTGTGAAATGTGGTGTGTGTTCATACACACTGCAGGCCTCAGTGGGGCCCAGACTGCATCATTGACTCAAGAGCCTCCCATGGCTCGAAGCTGATCCATAGCCTGAGCCTATTCCATGGCCCGAGGCTGTCCCATGGCCTAAGGCTCTCCCATGGCTTGAAGCTGTCCTGTGGCTTGGGGCTGTCCTGTGGCCTGAGGCTGTCCTGTGGCCTGAGGCTCTCCCATGGCCCAAGGCTCTCCTGTGGTCTGGAGCCAACATTCTCTGGTGGGATGTGAAAGTGGCTGGTCTGGTCCACTCTGCCCTCCCAACTCCACTACCGATGTAGTTTGATCAAGACAGCAGAGACGGGGTGTGATGTGTGTATTCAGGTACGCGGGTGTCCCCCAAACTTCAGACATGAGTTCTTGGAATGACTTGATGTGGCCATCAGGGAGATGCTTTGGGTTTATATGATGATGTGAGCCCTCACCGAAACATTACTGTTGATGACTCTATTCTCATCAGAGTTGTTCATGTGCTCATTTCTCTTGGATCGATGAGTTTAAGAAACTAGAAATGATGGGTAAGTGAGCTCTGTTGTGTCCTCCTGCTGATTCCTGCACTTCTTATATCACCAGGGAAGAATTCCCACCTCTCTGTAAAAATAACAACCAACACGTGTTTCAAACATGCTGTGAACTGAAGACTTGGCATGTGTTCCCTCATTTGATCTTGGATGTGGACTTGCTGAGGAGCCCTGCTGGTAAGTGGTGAGCCAGGCAGGTGGATTCCAGAGCCCGCGCACCTCTCTGTAGGTGCTGCACTGGGAATTTTTAAGATTTTACCTTCTTCTAAATGCTATCCCAGGCTCCTGTTTTCTTTAGACATATGTGCTCTGTGCCTCTTTGCTTTTCAGTATTCTGGCAAAAAAAAAAAATCTGTGACTTTTTAATCTATGATATAAAAACAAATTAAAACAATAATACCCCTTTTATGTCTCAGAATTGGTAAAAGGTGAATTTACAATAATTCTGTGTATTGGAGTCATAACCATATTGGTAGAGTTAAGATGACATTAACTTCTTCTCCTCTCCTACTGCCCTGGATCTTGCCAGGGGCAGGCCACGCATTCCATTGGGTTACAAAAAGCAAGGCTCTCCTTATTTATTTTTTAATTGCTGTCTCTTTACTTCACTATTTTTCAATTCAGTCTTCAGAACATATAACTTAAATGTTCAAGTTCTGGATTCAAATTTCTCCATGTGAAGACAGAGCTGGTCTGCCATTTTCAGGTGTGTGGATAGCGGGTTATGCCGGAATCTGCATCCAGGTTTAACAGTAAACTGCACATGCACGCTCAGGACATGTTCATCCTCTCGTGTGTATTATAAATGTGTCCTTCCTCTCCTCTCCTACTGCCCTGCGATCTCGCTGGGGGCAGGCCACGCATTTCCTGCCTCCACTAGAATGTGTGTTGTCTTCCAGGCTTACCTCAGAGGGTCTGGTGGGGTCTTGACCCTCAAATTACACTTCCTGTCAGGACACAGCCCTAGCTTCGGATGCTGCGAGGCCCACCCAGCCAAAGCATAAGCTTTTCAAACTTTACGTTTAGAAAAGGAGATAATCTCTTCAAACTGCAATCTCTGTCCTGATGCACAGAACACACCGAGGAATCTGTAGGACTCACCAGGCCGAGAGGAGTCGAGACCTTCCAGACGATTTGCTCACCAGGCAGAGGGAAGGAGTCAAGACTTTGGAGTCTGGCCCAGTGACCCGTCCCCTGCCTGTCTATCCGTGCTTGTGCTGAACTCTGGAAGTTCTGGCGCGGTTTACCTTCTATTTTTTTCGCCGCCTGGAGAGGAGCGAAAGGAAGCGAGAGGGCGCAGCCTCCTGTTTGACCCGATTACGCGGCTCTGGAGCGGCGGCCGGACTCCTGCTGCCCACGAGGCCCTGCCCGGGAGTGGCCTGCGATTCCGGCTTCTCGGACGCCCGACTCCGCGCGGTCTCCGGCGCGGGCAGGGCACCGGGAGGCGTCCACACCGACCCCACGCAGTCGCGGGCTCCGGATGCCCGGGCCGCGCCGGATTACCCATTAGCAAGTTCTTTTCACCTTCCATTTGAGGAGTGAGAGGTGGCGCTGGACTCCGCGTGCCACGCCCCAAGGGACTCTGCGAACCCAGCCCAGTCCACAGTCCCGCCGGTCACCTGCTTCCCCAGCCTCGGAGAGCCTTTCGAGGCTGCGGAACCTCCCTGGCGCTGAGCCTAAGGGTCAGGGCTGCAGGTGCCCAGGGCTCTCCGACCGCCCGAATCTTCCAGAAAGTGTAGGGGGAGAGCACAGGGCTAGTGGGGACCGAATGGTGACCGCCCGCGTTACGTAAGGAGGCCCGGGCTGTTGGGCGGGGGTCATTCCGGGAGGAGGGGACTCGCTGTCCCAGAGTCGCGGTTCTAAGAACCCGGGAGGAAGGTGCCCGGGATGAAGAGGGCACTTCGGCGCGAGGCATTGAGGCGACGCGGGATCCAGCGCGTTCGCTGACGATCAGACCCGCGCAGCGCGAGATGGGCGCGACGCGGCCAACTTCTGCCCCGGGACGCGGGATGCACCTTCGGGGGCGCAATTCGCTGCCACACTGAACCGAAAGCCGAAGGATAGGATGCAGCGGTTTGCTGGCAACATTTAAGTATTTCTCCCCAGGAGCGCAAACTCTCTGCAGCTGTTCAGTAAAGTGGGCACGAAAACCAAACTTGAATCGTTTCCTGGGCATCCGCGCTCTTCCCAGTCCGAGAGCGGCCGCCGGCGCGGTGCTGCCCCTTTAAGACCCGCTGGCTCCCGGGCGCTACAGTGGGGAGTGACCTCTGGGCTTTGACAGCTCCCTAATAACCACCGCGCGCAGGCCACGCCTCCCGGCCGGCCCGGCGCGCTGATAGGCCGGCGGGCCGGCATCCCGCGCTCTGATTGGCCCGTCGCTTCCCCTGAGCGAACCTTTAGAACTCTGAGACAGACAATATTCTGTTACATTGTAGCAAAATGGCGACTGTCATTCACAACCCCCTGAAAGCGTAAGTAAGACTAAAAAATGTACATATTCCGCGTGGTTTCAATATGAAAAAAAAGGCGCCTTCTGTTCGGCGGGCGCTGCTGAGGCCCCGCGCTCGCGGCGCTGCCGCGCGGGGCCGCTCCCTGTAGCGCCCACTTCTTCCTCCTCTTCTTTTCCCAGCGCGCAGAAATGCCCGGAGATGCAATTAACGAGAAAATTGTTACATTTGTGCTCGGCTAAATTGGACGGAGGGAGCGCGAAGAGGGTTCTCGGCTGAGAAGCCGGGCCGGGCGCTCTGCCGCGGGGGCCGTGGGCGTCGCGGTGGTGG
>NW_007232533.1:4140-5274 GCF_000164805.1 Carlito syrichta
GGCGGACCTGGAGCCTGGAGCCGGGGAGCCGCGGGTCCCGGCGACCGTGCGCCGCCGCGTCCTCGCCGCCTCCGGACGAACGAAGCGGCGCCTGGGCCCGGGCGGGCGGGGGCAGGTGGCTGTGGGCGCCGCGGGGAGACTTGGAGCGGCCGCCCGGATCCGGCGGAGGGGCTGGCAGTCCCGCGGGGCCGGTCCCGGGTGCTGCCTCCTCCTCCTTCTCTTCGTCCTGGCGTCCTTCCTTCCTTCCTTCCAGCCGGTGGGACTGTGGAGCCGCCAAGTTCGTTCACGACCGCGGGGCTGGTGGCCTCGGACAGCCAGCGTCGCTCTCGGGCGCGCTCGCGGGGTGACCTAAGGGTGCTGTCTCGGGGTGCTCTCGAGTGCTCTTGGCGGTGTGCCCTAAGGGTGCTGCCGCGGGGTGCTCTCGGGTGCTCTTGCGGGGTGCTCTAGTGATGCTGTCTCGGGGTGCTAGCCAGGGGTGCTCTAAGGGTTCTCTCTTGGGTGCTCTCGCGGGCGATCTCTTGGGTTCTCTAAGGGTGCTCTCTCGGGTCCTCTCGCAGGGTGCTGTTGGCTCGGTGCTAGCGGAGGCGGCTCACTCGTATCACGAGCGAGGTGGGCTCGGGGTCGAGCCCTTCGAACCCGGACCTCCCAGCCGGTGGAGCCGCGGGCGAGATGCGGGGGGAACTGCTTCGTGCCGCTGTCGACCCGGGTTCTTATAACTCCACGCATCCACGTCCTCACCGCGGGCTCCTCCTGGAGTTGCAAGCCAGGTTCGCTCCGGGAGGCGGTGGGGATCGGACGCGTCTGCGCCGGCTTGTCTCCCACAGAGCCGGAGCTGGGTAGGAACCGGGCTCGGAGTTTTACGTGTGTGTATCACACGGCCGGGGCTGGGGGGAGGGGGCGCTCCGGCTCCAGCTCTCTGGGAGGCTCGATACCTGCACCGGAACGCCGTTTCCCCTGAGAGAGCACGTTTTATGGCGAAAAAATGGGCATGATTGCGCCCACCCCCCGGCTGCAGCCCCGCGATGCGGGAGTTTCCACCCGTCGCGCCGCGGACCCGCAGTTTCCCGGCTTCCAGCCGGAATCGCACAGCTTGTCGAGGCCGCCTGGTGAACTGAGTTGGAGACTCGTCTCGCG
>NW_007232533.1:5584-29766 GCF_000164805.1 Carlito syrichta
CGAGTGGTATGAGTTCTGAATTGCACTTTATAGAATTAGAAACAGTTGCAGGAATTACAGCCAGTTACAATGTGATGTATTTTCAATTCGGTATCGCCGCACACACACACACGCGCGCACACGCACACACGTGCGCACACACACATGCGCGTGCACACGCGCGCACACGCGCGCGTCCAATTGCTCGCCTGCTTTTTCTAGGTGGGAGCTCAGTGTTTCTTCATAATCAGCCGCCCCTTTCCCTGGGGCAGGGGTGTTGAGTAGCTGTAGACAATAGCCTCGCTCGCCCTGAACGGGTTTTAACAACTCCTAACGCAGGGGCACCGCGTTCTTACCGGGAGGCCGACACCATCTGCCTTTATTTTTTTTTAAACAACTTGTTTAATAAAACATCTTATATATTTAATTTGTTTTAAAAAGTTGCTGATCAGGAAACAATACACACGTGGATAAATTATGCATGGGATAAATTAGAACAAAGCCAGGCACCTCGAGCAGGGGTAGGGGGGTGGGAGGAGGAAGGGAGCTAGTTTGGAGAGCTGTGCTCACCCTGTATCCCTCCTGACAATGAGAGGGAGTGGAGGCATTAGCATTTTCTGGTGCCCCCAGTCTCTCCCTCCTTTTTTTTTTTTTTTTTTAAGCCAACACTGTCAATGCCCCCTACAGAGAGTGGCTGCAAAGGATCCTCTAGAACTGGGTAGATGAAGTGGTGATAGTAGCTGTGGAGGTTTCCTGGAGGTCAGTTTCTCTAGAGGGACCTTTACCACGTGGGATCTTCAGTAATTCAGTTTGCTGGGGAGACGAGTGGCACCATTTGAATCTCACTGTTTTGGGGTCTCCTTCTGGTAGTCGGGCTTTCTTCCTGCCCGCCTTTGATCTCCCCCAGCCTTTCTTTTTCCTCCTTGCTTCCACTACATCCTCTCTGAAGCTGACAGCCAGCTCCTCTCTCTGTTGTCGCCTCTGACGTCTTATTACTGCCCAACAGGGTGTTAGAAACAGAAACAGGAGCCTCAGAACTGAGCAGATCACAAAGGGGATGCGGCAGGTGGCCCCACAGCCAGGCAACCACATCTGGACAAATAGCATTTAAAGGCCTGGGGGACACGTATGATGTGTGAATGTGTGGCACTTGCTATTTAATTGAGCAGCTACTTTGTTGGAGCAAAGGTGTGGGAGAGTCTCACAGAGGCAAACAAGATAAGATCCAGGAGGTGAAAGTCACGCAAAGAGGATGTCAGTCTGGATCTGACAGAGCCCTGTGTGTGAGTTAGTCTCATTATGAATGTGTTCTGGTTGAATAAAAATTCGAATCTCAAAATTCTAGAGCAGGTAAACCACCTTCCCCCAAGTCTGCAATCAGCACCTTCGACAACTTACTCTTGTGCTAAGTTATCCAAATACTGGCTTGTGTGTGTTTGATTGGGAACGTCTGCCACCTTCTGCCAGCCTCGACGGTGTACATGTATATCTGTTATTATGACTGCCTACTTAGGAAAGTAACTGTTATTATTATTTAATTGTTTCATATAGACCAACAGGGCTTTACCTCTCGCAATAATTTACTTAGGAAGCATGAGACCAGCAAACTCTTCTGCTATGCTTACGACTGTGAACACATATCTACATGATGGTATTGAAAGTTTCTTTTGAAGGCATTGACTTTGCTTGGAGATGTGTGTTTATAATCGTATTTTGTTAGTAAGAACACAGCTCTGGAAGGAGGAAATATTCTTACTTAGCCAAGGCCAGATGCAGGTCACGTGTGTGGATGGACCTCAGGTCTTGATCGCGTCATGATTCCATGACCCCAGTGAGGGAGAGTTCTGATCTGAAGTGTTTTTGTGTGTGTGGAAGTTGGAAGCCAGGCTGCGGCAACTCTGTTCAGATATGAGAGGGGAAGGGGTCGGGCCACATTCCTGGTTCTAATCTCCTCTGAGCTCTTTCTGTTGGGTGGGGGCTGTGGGTAGGTGTGAGTGCACAGAATTGGGTTGGGACTTTGTGAACTAACTGGCTGCCTTTTATGGGCATTGTTTTAGCCTCTCATGGGAAAGGACCCTCCGATATCTCAAGCCAACAGATTCCTAAGAGCCACCTTCTCCATCTGCTCTTGTTTGCCCGTGTAGGAAGCCGGACACTTCCCAAACTTCATTAGTAACGTTATTTTTCAGTGGGATGGATGTCTGGGATTGACCACATACCCCAGAAGGAGGTTGATTCTGCCAGAGCTGAGTAGACGCTTTGTTGCAGAGTGAGCCTCTGAAAGCAGCTGGGTCTGCAGGCTCCTGGGAGACAGCGCAACCCACGAGGTGGGCTCAGACTCAGAGGCAGTCTAACTGGGTACCTCGCTGGAATCCTGCAGGTGTCTGCAATTGGGATTCATCTGAGAAAGACCATCATGTCTAAGCTGCTTCAGAGTTGTCTGCTCAGATCAGTGCAGAAAAGAAAATCCCGTGGTCAGCATGTTTTGCTTTGAGCATGCACCGGAAAAGGAGTGGAAACTGAGGCCTGCGTTTCTGTGTTGCGTGATCACAGGATCGGTGGGGGCTGGGCTGTGATCAGCACCCCAGGCCCGTTGTTTATGATCCTGTCCTCTGCAAAGTAACTTCTGTGGTTTCTGAGTGTTTTGAAAGTCACTAGAAGACAGAAATGTAGCCAAATGTGGCAAACCTCTGCCCCCCAAAATCCCACAACCACTGAAATGCTTTTTGCTTGGTGGTGTTTTCCTATCAGGGTTCCTATGTAAGCATGGCCCTGGACTTAAATAGTCTCTAAATAGGAAGGTATTTAACAGGAAAGATAAAGTGAGGCCCTGGTGGGGGAGGGGGAGGGGTGGACGAAGCCACTCTGTGGTCTGGAACTCTGAGAAGATTGTTGTTTAACTGCAAGCCAGCAAGACCGATGTTACCATCCACTGTGAGCCCTCAAGTTTCCTGGCTGTGTGAGGGGTGGCTGAGAGGAGGTGTGGCAGTGCTGTGTACTTTGTTTTTCTTCTTGGTCCAATTACTGGCGTTTCACAGTCTGTCAAACCATATGGATGAATGGAGCCAGGATTGTAAAACTGTCACTGAGGGAAGGTTTTGGAAGCCTGTGGTTTGCCTTAGAGTTTTAAAAGCAGTGGTTGGGCAGTGGGGGGGTGGGGGCGGGGCTGGAGACTTTCTAGGTGTATGTTTATGAATGGGGGGAGGGTAGCCAGGGCAGAGTGAGGCCTCAAGGAGGCTACGTGTGGAGGCAGGGAAAGACGAGGGGGTCAGGCTCAGAGCTCCTAAGGATGGGGTTCAGATGGCCACGTCCAGCCCTCACCACTTCACCTGGGATCCGAGCCTGTGGAACAATGATGGCACATATCTAATCCCCCCATTCTCCCCCTTCCCTGAGTGCAGGGACTGTGGGCATCTCGGGTTGCTGGGAGTGGTGAGGTTTTGTTGTTATCCACTGTGAAAAACCTGCTGTTTGTGTTGTCTGTGACTGGAACCCCCCAGAGGGTTCTTCCTGTCCCCAGACTGTCATCTGTCATGGCGTGGCCCTGGACTCATTTCTCACCAGTGACGGGTCTTCTGTGGCTTTGGTGGTTTCAGAGTGAGGGGGAGGAAGAGCTCTCGATGGGGCATCCTGCGCCACGGGGGCCTGGACCGTAACCCTTTCAGGCTCAACTGCTGTGTCGCTGAGTTGCGGGCAATGCACCTTCACTGCCAGAATTCCTCCCAGCCAGCAGCTTTCTGACTTTCACCATGGTCCATTAGGACAGGGAGCACAGCTGGGGCCAGGGTTCTGTTCTTCCTGCTTTAAAAGGATAGCTCTAAAGAGAAGTTGTGTGGCTGGGAGAGGCTTCTACATGTTCTTATTCTCAGGTCCATCTTTCCACATGGTGCCCCCACATGGGGTTCTGACTGGATGGAATGTCCTTTCTCTTCTCAGGCCGGAGGTGGAGGGCCATGTGGTGGGCCACTTAGAACATGGGCTTTTCCTCAGATTCTTCCTTCTTGGTGCTTTTCTTCTTACAGAGCTTGGCGCAAGAGGATCCTGAAGGCCAGTTGGTCTGTTTGATGTTTTTAAGCTTTCAGAATATTTTTGGTTGTAAGGAGACAGGAATTACTGCAATCATGTGCCTTTTTCTTCTTCTTTTTTAAAAAGTGGAGGGAGAAGGGGAACCAGTCTCCTGGCCAACCCCCTGGATTGCACTTGTCCATGGTCTTCTTGACCTCTTCCTCTGCCATGGCACCCGTCCCAGTTAGCGTGGAAATAAAGCGCCTATTTCACTGTCATGTGGATGGCCGTGGCACCTGGATGTTTAGTGAGCCAGGAGTGACTGTACTAATGTTTCACTGCACTTGCTGGGGGTGGAGGTGTGTTACTGTGCGGGACATGGAGGTTCCCAGCAGACATACAAGGCTGGTCTGCACCAGGGTGGGCATTAGCCGTGTTCAGATGGGACCTCACTGTTGTCCCTGTGGGGCATGTCTCCAGAACATTCCAGATTCCACTGGGGACATTTTTATCAGCTTTCTTTGGTTGAAAGCTCCCATGGCAGTTTTCTGCAAGTGTAAAAAGGGGGAAGGGGAGGTTCCAAACCTACCAGAAGGTGCATAGAAACCAGAGCATAAATTTTGAGACATAAACAAAAGAAAAGCCAAAAGGTCACCCTGACCTCCATCAGAGACAGTCATTCCCTTAACTTTTTTAAAAATTGTGGTAAAATATATATAGTATACAATATACAATTTTAACCATTTTAATTGTGCAATTCAGTGGCGTTAAGTACATTTGTAATGTTTTCCAGACTGTTTTCATCATCCCAAACTGAAACTTTTTTTTTTTTTGAGTTGGAGTCTCACTCTGTCATCCAGACTGGAGTGCAGTGGAATGCTCCCGGCCACCGTAGCCTTGACCTGCTGGGCTCCGGCGATCCTTCCGCCTCAGCCTTCCAAGTAACTGGAACTACAGGCGTGCGCTATAACGCTCGGCTATTTTTTTTTATTTATTGTAGAGATGAGGTCTTGCCAAGTTGCCCAGGCGGGTCTCGAACCTGTGGGCTCAGGCAGTTCACTCACCTCGGCCTCCCAAAGCGCAGGATTACAGGCTGAACCACTGAGCGCGGCTCCAAACGGAAACTTTGTATCCATTAAATAATAACTTCCTATTGCCCACCCCCCATGACCACCCTACTTCCCACTGGTGTGGTGGTCACAGTAGCCCTTATTCCACATTCTGTCTTTAGGGATTTGCTTGTTCTGAGCACCCACATGAGTGGGCTCAGATGGTGTTTGTCCTTTTGTGTCTGGCTGGTTTCACTTGGCATCACGCCTTCAGGGTTGACCTGTGTTGTAGCAGGTATCAGAACTTGACTTCTTTTTATGAACACTATTTCTCATCGATCTGCTGATGGGCACCTGGATGCTTCCAGCTTTTGGCTGCTGTGAATAATGCTGCCATGAGTGTTGGTGTGCATGTATCGGGTTGGGTCTCTGTGCTACTGAGCATAGGTTCCTAACACAGATATTGACATGAAGCCACACAGATTCCCACTCGAGGCTTTACTGGGGGCTCCTGCTGGGGTACAGGGGAGATAGCATGAGAGGAAGGTTCTTGGTGACCTCAAGAAGAGATGGGCCTTCTATCAGGCTGGTTTGGGGAGTCATTGCAGGAAGTGGGTGGAGACTGGACCCCAAGGTGCAGTGGTCAGCCTGCTTCCATATACGTTGTGTGATTGAGAAGCGGTGGGTGAGCCATCTCTGGGCATTGACTTTAGTGTGGTATTGAGGCAAAAGTTATGGTGGGTCATTCTCCGGGGCCCTGTGGCTGGGGTGTGAGACTGCTGCTTTAGGGAAGATGTGTAGTGAAATGGCACCCACCTGCAGGGCTGTGGGTAGTAGCGTGTGAAATATGCTGGTGCAGGGCTGGACACCATCCCTGCTCTGTCTCACCTGTCTTTATTTCTTTTGGGTTCTAATATGCCTGGTCCTCTTCATTTTTGGATAGAGAGTACAGGCGGCCTCCACCTTATAAACTGAAAAAGAAGCTACTAGTATCATGGAATTCAACCTCGTTCCCTCCCTGCATAGGCACACCACTTTTTGGGTGGCTGCCTTGGGGATGGGGAACCCAGAATGTCCTCTCCCATGCTTAGCTGCAGGGATTGGCTTCCCCTTCTGAACCTTTTCTCCAGGCTAGATAATCCATGTGGGGGTTCAGGGCTTGGTTTGAGGTTGTTGCAGGTGCTGTGGAATGAAAGTTCCCTAGGAGATGGAGGTAGCTGATCTGGAAGGTCCCTGGAGGGTGCTGTCCTACCTACAGAAGGTTCTGGGAGATGTGCCGTCATCCCTCAGAAGGTCCCTGGAAGTGTGCTGTCCTACTTCTTGGAAGGTACCTGGAGGTGTGCTGTCCTACTTCCTGGAAGGTACCTGGAGGTGTGCTGTTCTAACTCCTGTAAGGTCCCTGGAGGTGTGCCGTACTACCCAGAGAGGGTTCCTGGAGGTGTGTCATCCTACCTCCTGGAAAGTCCCTGGAGGTGTGCCTTTCTCCCCTGGAAGGACCCTGGAGGTGTGCTGTCCTAACTTCTGAAAGTTCACTAGAGGTGTGCCATCCTACCCCCAGAAGGTTCCTGGAGGTGTGCCTTCTTATCCCTAAAGGTTCCTGGAGGTGTGACATCCTACTTCCAGGGAGGTCCCTGAAGGTATGCTGTCCTACCCCCAGAAGGTTCCTGGAGGTGTCATCTTACCTCCTGGAAGGTCCCTGAAGGTGTGCCATCCTACCTCCTGGAAAGTTCTGGAGGTGTGCAGTTCTACCCCCTGGAAAGTTCCTGGAAATGCGCCATCTTACCCCCAGAAGTTTCCTGGAAGTGCGCCATCCTACCTCCTGGAAGTCCCTGGAGATGTGTGCTGTCCAATACCCTGGAAGATCCCTGGAGACGTGCTGTCCTATCCACTGGAAGGTGCCTGAGGGTGTGCCATCCCACCTCCTGGAGCCTCCCTGGGGTGTGCCTCCTGGAAGGTTCCTGGGAATTTGCTGTCCTGCCTCATGGAATATCACTGGAAGTGTGCTGTCCTACCTTCTGGAAGGCCCCTGCAGGTGTGCCATCCTACCTCATGGAGGGTCCCTGGTAGTGTGCTGTCTTACCTCCTGGGAGGTTCCTGGAGGTGTGCTGCCCTATCCCTGGAAGGTTTCTGGAGGTATGTGGTCCTAACTCCTGGGGTGTGCCATCCTACTGCTTGGAGAGTTTGTGGAGTTGTGTCATCCTACCTAGTGGAAGGTCCCTGGAGGTGTTCCATCCTATTCTCTGGAAGGTCTATGGAGGTGTGCCTTCCTATTCCCTGGAAGGTCCCTGTAGATGTGCCATCCTACTCCCTGGAAGGTCCCTGGAGGTGTGTCATACTACTTCCTGGAAGGTCTCTGGAGATGTGCCATCCTATTTCCTTGAGGTGTGCTGTTTTATCCCCTGGAAGGTCTCTGGAGGTTTGCCATACTACCCCCAGAAGGTCCCTGAAGGTGTACCATCAACCTCATGGAAGGTCTGTGGTGGTGTGCCATATTATCTCTTGGCAAGTTTCTGGAGGTATGCTGTCCTACCTCCTGGAAGGTCCCTGGGGTGTGTCGTGTTACCCACTGGAAAGTTCCTGGAGGTGTGCCATCCTACCTCTTGGAAGGTCCCTGGAAGTGTGCTGTTCTACTCCCTGGAAGGTTCCTGGAGGTGTCATTCTACCTCCTGGGAGGTCCCTGGAGGTGTGCCATTTTACCTTCTGGAAGGTTTCTTGAGGTACACTGTTCTATCCCCAAAAGGTCCCCGGAGCCGTGTGATCCTATTCCTGAATGTTCTTGGAGGTTTGCCATAGTATCCCAGAAGGTTCCTGGAAGCATGCCATTGTAACTCCTGGAAGGTCCTTGGGGTGTTCCATCTTACCCTCTGGAAGGTCCCTGGAAGTGTGTAATCCTACCTCCTGGAAGATTCTTGGAGGTTGCCATCCAAAGAAGGTCATTGGGGTATACCATCCTATCCCCTGGAAGGTCCCTGGAGGTGTGTTATCCTACCTCCTGGGAGGTCCTTGAAGGTGCACCATCCTATCTTCTGGAATGTTCCTGGAGATGTGACATCCTTCATCCAGGAAGGTCCCTGAAGGTATAATCCTACCTCCTGGAAGATTCCTGGAGGTGTGATGTTCTATTCCCTGGAAGATGTGCCATCCTACCTCCTGGAATGACCCTGCGGTGTGCTGTCCTACTTCCTGGAAGGTTTCTGGAGGTATGCCATCTGCCTCTTGGAAAGTTCCTGGAGGTGTGGTGTCCTACCTCCTGGAAGGTCCCTGGAGTTGTGCCATTCTACATCCTTGATGGTCCATGGAGGTATGCTGTCCTACCTCCTAGAAGGTTCCTGGAGGTGTGCCAATCTACTCCTAGAATGTACCGTTCTACTTCCTGGAAGTTCCTTGGAGGTATGCTGTCTTACCTCCTGGAAGGTCCCTGAAGGTATGCTGTCCTACCCCCTGGAAGTTTCCTGGAGGTTTGCTGTCCTACTTCCTGGAAGCTTCCTGGAGTTGTGCCATCCTCTTTCCTGGAAGGTCCCTGGGAGTGTACTGTCCTACCTCCTGGAAGGTTCCTGGAGGGGTAGTTGTGCTGTCTTACTTCCTTGAAGGTCCCTGGAAGTATACTACCTACTCCCTGGAAGGTCTTTAGAGGTGTGCCATCCTACCCCTGTAAGGTCCCTGGTGGTGTGCTGTCCTACCTCCTGGAAGGTCCCTAGAGCTCTTCCATCCTACCTCCTTGATGGTCCATGGAGGTGTGTCATCCTACCTCCTGGAAGATTCCTGGAGGTGTGCCAACCTATCTACTTGATGGTCCATGGAGATGTGCTCTCCTACCTCTGGAAGGTTCCTGGAGGTGTGCCATTCTATGTCTAGAATGTTCCTGAAGGTGTGCTGTCCTACCTCCTGGAAGGTTCCTGGAGGGGTAGATGTGCTGTCTTACCTCTTTGAAGGTCCCTGGAGGTGTACCACCTACCCCCTGGAAGGTCTTTAGAGGTGTGCCATCCTACCCCTGGAAGGTCCCTGGAGGTGTGCCATCCTACCCCTGGAAGATCCCTAGAGGTGTTCCATCCTACCTCCTTGATGGTTCATGGAAGTGTGCTGTCTTACTTCCTGGAAGGTTCCTGTCTGTGTGTCATTTTACTTCCTGGAAGGTGCCTGGAGGTATGCTGTCCTACATCCTAGAAGGTACATGGAGGGGTAGATGTGCTGTCTTACCTCCTTGAAGGTCCCTGGAGTGGTGCCACTACCCAAAGGAAAGTCTTTAGAGGAGTGCTGTCCTACCTCCTGTAAGGTTCTAGGAGTGTGCCCTTCTATCTCTTGGAAGGTGCCTGGAGGTATGCTGTCCTACCTTTGGAAGGTTCCTGGAGGGGTAGATGTGCTGACTTACCTCCTCGAAGGTCCCTGGAGGTGTGCCATCTTACCTTCTGGAAAGTTTCTGGAGGTGTGCCGTCCTGTCGATGTGAAGTTCCTGGAGGTTTGCCATCCTACCTCCTGGAAGATCCCTGGAGTGTGCCATCCTACCTCCTGGAAGGTTCCTGGAGGTGTGTCACCCTACCTCCTGAAAAGTCCTTGAATGTGTGCTGTCCTACCTCCTGGAAGGTCCCTGGAGATGTGCCATCATACCTCCTAGAATTTCCCTGGAAGTGTGCTGTCCTACTTCTTGGAAGGTCCCTGGAAGTGTGCTATTCTGCCTCCTAGAAGCTTCCTGGATGTGTTCCATCCTACCTCCTTGATGGTCCATAGAATTGTGCTGTTCTACTTCCTGGAAGGTTCCTGGAGATGTGCCACCCTACCTCCTAGAAGTTTCCTGAAGGTGTGTCATCCTATCCCCTGGAAAGTTCCTGGAGGTGTACCAACTTTTCTCCTGGAAGGTCCCTGGGGTGTGCCATCCTACCTCCTGGAAGTTTCCTGGAGACGTGCCGTCCTACCTTGTGGAAACTCTCTGGAGGTGTACCGTTCTACTTCCTGGAAGTTCCTTGGCGTTATGCTGTCCTACCTCCTGGAAGGTCCCTGAAGGTGTGCTGTCCTATCCCTGGAAGTTTCCTAGAGGTTTGCTGTCCTATTTCCTGGAAGCTTCCTGGAGTTGTGCCATCCTCTCTCCTGGAAGGTGCTTGGAGGTGTGGATGTGCTGTCCTACCTCCTGGAAGGTTCCTGGAGTGGTGCTGGCCTACCTCCTTGAAGGTTCCTAGAAGTGTGTCGTCCTACCCCCAGAAGGATCCTGGAGATGTGCTGTCCTTCTTCTGGATGGTCCCTAGAGATGTCCTGTCCTACCCTCAGAAGTTTTCTGGAGGTGTGCCACACTACTCCCTATAAGATCCCTAGAGGTGTGCCGCCTGACCCCGTGGAAGGTACATGGAAGTGTGCCATCTGACAGCAGGGGCTGGACACCCAGTGATAGGGCAGCTTGAGAGTTAGCAGGTCAGGCCTGTCATTTTAACAGTAGGGAGAGTTTGCACCTCTCTCTCACCTTCCCCTATCCCAACTCTGCTTTCTGGGGCCCAGAGGTTCTATAAGAATGGCTGTGAGGACCTAGGAAGAGAGTCAAGTGTGAGGTGTGACCAGGAGAGCTGGAAGGTGTCTGCAGTGATGGAGCCTTCTCCGAGAGCCCCAGTACCTACAAATTAAACATTGTCTTAAATGTGAAAATGGAGGCAGATGAAACATTTCAGGCATTACACATCTCATCTCCTTGGTGTTTCTTGGGAGGTTCAGGGCCTCACCCAGCTGGCCCTAGAGTCTTAGTGAATTGCTTCCGCTGGCTGGGTTTGAACTGGGTGAGGCAAGGAGCTCTGGAGAAGCCTTTGTTTCCTTCCCTGGGCCCTGAGCCTATTCCCCGGCAAACCAGAGGATGCAGAAGCTTGGGCAGGAGCTGAGCTGTGGGCTTGGGTCCTCCTGGGGTCTCCCCTCCTCCTTCAACAGAGGTGACTGGGGGAGAGAAGCCTGAGGCTGGGGCAGGGGCTCCATCCTTGAATGTACTGGGACTCTTGGTCAGAGTGGGCTCTTTAAAAGGGTTGGTCTGGGAAACACCATGGTGGGGTCGCATCTGAATCGATCTTAGTGTCCAGCCTTGAAGATGGTTTGGTTCCATCTAGCTACAAAGCAATGACCTCCCTCTACTTTATGAGAGCAAGTTAGGCAAAAGTGACCTCCACCCCGCATGCAGCAACCCTGATACATCCAGTCGTGAGGACCCATCTGCATTCTTTGGAGTCCCCTTCAGCCCGTCCTGCTGCCTTGCTGCCTCTAGGGGACCCTGAAGGCCTCTGGTCTGTCCTCTTCTCCTGGACCCTTGTTCTTTGGCGGGACAAAGTAAGTGCTTGCAACCAGGAGCTGACAGTCCTCCAGGCCTCCCCCAGGAAGACCACAGCCAGTGAGGGGTGGGAAGGGTGGGCCGCGGGAGTGAGAGAATAGATTCTCTCCTGCTAATTATTTTCCCTGAGGACTCGGCCAATGCAGAACCATCTATTATCATGGGGGCTCCAAGGAGGTCCGCCTGCGATGAATGCTAAGTGGAAGCAGGAAGGAGAATGAACAGGCGCTTCTGTCCACCTAATTAACATGCATATCCGAGGGCACCATTCCGCATGTCCCTGCGCACCCCGTCCAGGCCCGGCTCCATGGGGAAAGGCACTTCCCCCGTCATTTCTCCTGATGATATTTTTATCAAGGAAGAGCTGGAGGATTTCCCTGAGAAAGAGAGGGGCTTGTTCTCCTGATTCTTCTAAAATTTGCTGACTTTTGACTTAGACTGGGCCTGAAAATTTTGAGCTCTCTTTTGTTTACAATTAAAAAGGAACGATCTAACTGCAGAAAAAAGGAGGAAGGAAGGAAGTAAAGAAAGAAAGAGAAAAGAAAGTGTTCCCACCCTTTTAGCTGACCTTGCAGTTTTCTGCCGAAAGTCTGGCTGGAGCCATAATGAGGGTTTGCGGGTCTTTTCAGTCTCCTCTTCCTCTCCACGACTGTAACCTCACACCAGTCCCTCAAGCTTTGGAGAGAAGCTTTAGAAGACAATGACGTGTCCATCTTTGCAGACCAGGTAGCGAGAGAAACAAGAGCCAGGGCTTGGGGCAGAGTCAGTGGTGCCAGTTCAGCCTGAGCCTCCAATCCTCACCTTTCCCTCTGTGTACCCAGTCCATCCTCTCCCACTTTTAAGAACAACTTTGTTCAGTGGCCATAACATATTGAATAAAACACGAAACTGAAGTCGCTGTGCTTGACCTGCCAGCAACCACCTTGGTGGCAGTCCCTCCCACCGGCCGGGCGCAAAGCCCCTTGACACCCTGTGTGCAGCCCCAGCTGCTGATTTATCAGGGCGGCCAGCACAGCAGTGCATGGAGATGGCTTTTAATTAACTCTCTTCATTTTCCCCAATCTTCCGGGAGCAGCAGCCCTTTAATGATTTTAATATTTTATCTGGATTTATATCCGCCTTGTTTGTTGTTGTTTGACTTCTGCATTTGTTCTTCTTGAATTGCTTTTAGATTGATCTATGTATTTGCCTTCCCCATCCCCCTGACCTTTCCAGAGGAGGCCAAATCCCCCATAAGGGCATCTTCAGGTCAAGGGAAGGGCTGTGGGCTCCCAGAAGGTATCTTTGGGTCAAAGGAAGGGCCATGGGCTCCCAGAAGGCATCTTAGGGTGAAGGGAAGGGCCTTGGGCTCCCAGAAGGTGTCCTCAGGTCCAGGGAAGGGTCATGGGCTTCAGAAGACATCTTTGGGTCAAAGGAAGGACCGTGGGCTCCCAGAAGGCATCTTAGGGTGAAGAGAAGGGCCATGGGCTCCCAGAAGGCATTTTTAGGTCAAGGGAGGGGCTGTGGGCTCCCAAAAAGGTCTTCGGGTCAAGGGAAGGGCCATGGGCTCCCAGAGGGGACTTCAGGTCAAGGGAAGGACCAGGGGCTCCCAAAAGGCATCTCAGGGTGAAGGGAAGGTCCATGGCCTCCCAGAGCATCTTAGAGTCAAGGAAGGGCTGTGGGCTCCCAGATGGCATCTCAGGGTCAAGGGAAGGGTCATGGACTCTTAGAGGGGTCTTTGGGTCAGAGGAAGGGCCATGGGCTCCTAGAGGGCATCTTAGGGTCAAGAGAAGGGCCATGGACTCTCAGAGGCATCTTAGGGTCAAGGAAAGGGCTGAGGACTCCCAGAAGGTATCTTAGGGTGAAGGGAAGGGTTGTGGCCTTGCAGAGATGTCTTTGGGTCAAGGGAAGGGCTGTGGGCTCTTAGAAGGCATCTTAGGGTCAAGGGAAGGGCTGTGGACTCCCAGAGGCATCTTTGGGTCAAGGGAAGGATCTTGGGCTCCCAGAGACGTTTTAGGGTCATGGGAAGGACTGTGAGCTCCCAGAAGGTGTCTTTGGGCATCTGGCCTTATTGCCCTGGGCGATGATTTGGGTTGGAAACTTTGTCTTAGGAAATCTACCTCACCTGACTCTCAGCTGTAGGAAATTCTGCCTTTTCCTTTAAAAACATTCTGAATGTTGGGAGGTGAAGTCTTTGACTCTCTTATGCTTGCTGCCTCTTCAGGGAGTGAGATGCTTCCATCACACTGATGGTTGCATCTGAAGCCTGTCATCCTGCCCGGCCTTGTGGGGTTCAGGGGGCTCTTGGAACTGCGGGAGGATGATGGCATTAGGGCTGGGCTAGCTGTGGGTTCAGTGGAGTTCTCAAACTGCCTTCTGCATCTTGGGCATGGCTGAGGTCTGTTTGGTGCCCACCTGGAGGAGTGATTGCCGGTCCTTTTGAGTGCAAAGGGGAAGATACCAGTAAACCTCCTCCCATGGCACCACCCACCCTCGGCTCCCCATGTGGGAGTGCACGGCCGGCTGCACACTCACTCCTACCCCAACCTTCTCTGACTGCAGAGTGCTCCTCCCCTGACAGCCCCAAGGCTCGGCAGGTAGACTTAGGGGTGGGGGCTTGCTTTCAGAACCAGCATGTCCACAAAATGCCCTTTTGGTGCCTGGCTTTGGTGCTGTGTCTTCAGGGCTGCTCGTTGCTAGGCAACTGCCAGCTGAAGTTTGAGCCTGATCTGGGCATGTGGAGAATTGCCCTGGGTGACTTGTGTCCACATTTAGGGACTTCAGTGTGCAGGATGGGCTTTGGGAGCAGGAAGCTGAGAAAACGTTCTTCCACTTGGGCCTTTACGGGAAGCCTGGTGTTTCCAGCCCAATGTGACACCTGGTGTGGTCAGTATGCAAGGACATCTGTGCTGGTGATGCAGAGGGCGGCTTGTACATCTCCTCGAATAGGAAGCTCTTCTAGGGCTACTGGCTCTGCTGGCTCTGGGGACCTACCGTGTCAGAACCAAAACTCTGTGCAGGGGATGGGAGACACAACTTCTTTCTCAGCCTGGCATTTGGGCTCCCCTGTGAGCTCCTGGGTGTTGCTCTATCACCTTTCCATGGTGATCTCAGCCTCTCTCAAAGGTCCTGTGGTGGACCATCCTCCAGATGGAGTGTGTGTGGGTGTGAATGCCTACCTGTGGGTTTGTGGGACTCACATACCTGAGGATCCCATTTATGGGTACCCTGAGGCTGGGATCCCGGGCAAGGCCCTCAGCATTGAGGGATGCCAATGAACTTGTTAGTTGCAAGGATGCTTTGTGTCCCTGCCTGGGGATGAGCCACTCACGCCCTCCTGTCCTGCCAGATGGTTTGGCGAGGATTTGACTCTCCTCCACCCAGCCTGCCCTGAGTGTGCATGACCCACATCTGCCTGTATCCCCCAACAGCACCAGCAGTCCCTCCTGAAGAAGTCCTGCTGACCAGATAGAGCTGCCATACTTGTTCTGGCCAGGTGTCTGAAGCTCATTCCTCTCTCTCAGCCGCTGAGTCACTTGGCAGCAGTTGGAGCGTCAGGTCCTGGGAGGCAGGGACAGTGGCCTCTGTCCGCAGGCTTAGCCATGCAGGTGTGCAAGAAGTACATGGGGAGCCTGAACAGGCGAGGCCAGCAGGCAGCCCCACCCTGTGACTTGACCTACTCCCAGCCTTGCAGAGCTGGTGATCTCTTGGCCTTCTCTGGGGGTGGGGAGGAAGGAGTTTGGAGGAGGCAGCAGAATTCTTCCCTAAAGAGTCTTCCATTCCAGGAGTTAGGAAACAGCACAAACCAGGCCTTACTGGCAATGGTGACTCATGGCAGCCTCCTTCATCCTGGCCCTTGATTCTTGGTCTCTTTATCCTGTGGTCTAAGCGTGGCTGTCCCCCCCTTTGGCCCTGGGAAGTAAAATCAAATCTTTCTACTTTGCTTTTTTCTCCTTGGGGGATGAAGATAAGCTTATGGGGGACCCTGTTCTTCATAAAGTTGGAGATGGACTCACAGGAGGCCTTGCTCTCCATGGGGGGTAGAGATGGACTCATGGTGGGGGGGTCCTTGCTTTCTGTGTGGGGCGGAGATAGACTCACGGGGGGCCCTATTCTTCATAAGGTTGGAGATGGACTCATGGGGAGCCTTGTTTTCCATAGGGGGTGGAGATAGATTCATGGGGGGTCCTTGCTCTCCATGTGGGGTAGAGATGGGCTCATGGGAGCTTTCCATGTAGGGTGAGATGGACTCCCAGAGTGGGCTTCTGATTCAGATCCCAGCCCGCTCCACATCCCTCAGTAGGG
The DNA here is from genome assembly GCF_000164805.1 of Carlito syrichta. Taxonomy (NCBI): domain Eukaryota; kingdom Metazoa; phylum Chordata; class Mammalia; order Primates; family Tarsiidae; genus Carlito; species Carlito syrichta. The sequence continues at coordinate 21,194 of NW_007232533.1, forward strand.
AGGAGTGCCTGGAAACCTTGGTGGAGTGGGGACCCTCAACTGCAGTGGCAGAACAGTATACAGATACTGATCTGCTCAGAATATCCAATGGCACCAGCATCTCCTCAGGAAGGTTGATTTTCCCAGGCCCAGTGTTGGGGCAGGGGCTGTCAAGCCATCCAGACCCTGGCACTTTGTTTCTGGGCATTCCTCCTGGGGTCACCGATCTTTATGCATGTTCTGTCCTTGGTTACCTAACCACACCCACCTCTGGAGGGTGGAAGCAGGTTTGGACTACTTGGTTTCAGATCGAGTATGCACTGGGTGGCCAGGCTGAGCACGATCTGTGAAGTTCTGTGGGGTCCAGAAGGTTCCATGGTGCCCCAGTCTGGGGCACCATTCCCTCTCAGGCTGAGATCCCATCTGGTACTGGGGGTAAATGGGACTGACAGACTTGTGTGTCTGAGTTTTAGTGCCTTCTGAGACCTGCTGGCTCTTGCCACCTTGGTGTGATGGACTCCTGGGTTATTATGCTGTGACCTGCTGACTGTGGATCGGTGATCTCATGGACCCTCCTGGTGGGCCTTTATTCTCATCTTTACCTCCTAGACTGTGTTCTGTCTCGTTGTTGGGACCCTGGGGACTGTCTCCTGTCCACTGGAGGAGTTGGCCTGCCCAGTGTTGTTGGGGGGCTGTCTCCCATCCATCCAAGGAGCTGGCCTGCCTGGTGTTATCTTGGGGATGTCTCCCATGTCACCTGAGGAGCTGGCCTATACAGGCGAAAGCTCTCAGCAGTTCTACCTTCCTTAGGATCCAGTGCATGGCCTTGAGTGTCCAGTCTCCTGGCATCTCCTCCGGGCTCTGCTGTTGCTTTTCAGGTCCCTGGGAAGAAAAGGCCTAGAGAAAACCCTCTGATTTCCTCTTGCTTCTTCATCTTTCATTTCCTGCCTCAGAGATAAGCTGTTCCAAGGCCTCGGAGACTCTGGTTTGCACCTCCAGCTCTGGTTTCCTTTGGACCCCATGTCCCCTCATCCATTCCCTGTTTTCATCTCTCCCTTCCTGTGAACACTCTGCTTCCTCACTTGTAAAGGGGAATAATTGTTTTAGCCTTTACAGGGTTGTTGGAAGAATTAAACGTGTAAATGTATGTCAGGTGCTTGGAAGAGTTAGCACATTACCCTCTTTTTTTTTGAGAGTCCAAGTCTCACTCTGTTGTCTAGGCTGGAGTGAAGTGGCATGATCACAGTTCATTACAGCCTCAACTTCCTGGGCTTAGGCGGTTCTCCCACCTTAACCTCCCGAGTAGCTGGGACTACAGATGCGTGACACCATGCCGGCTAATTTTTTGGTTTTTTATTTTTATAGAGACAAGGTCTTGTTATGTTGCCCAGGGTGGTCTTGAACTCCTGGGCTTGAGCAATCCTCCACCTTGGCCTCTCAAAGTGCTGGGATTACAGGCGTGAGCCATTGCATCCTGGAACCCTCTTAATAGATGTTTGCCGCGAGATGTGGGGAGATATACTAGCTGATTTTTCCCCACATGGGCCTCTTATAGAAAACGAGATAATAAGTAGGAGAAGCTCTGATTTTCTTTCTTTCTTTTTTTTCTTTGAGTTGGAGTCTCACTGTGTCACCCAGACTGGAGTGCAGTGGCCGCTCCCGGCCACCGCAGCCTCGACCTGCTGGGCTCCGGCGATCCTTCGAGCCTCAGCCTTCCAAGTAGCTGGAACTACAGGCGCTACCACGCCCAGCTCATTTTGATTTATTGTAGAGATGAGGTCTTGCCAAGTTGCCCAGGCGGGTCTCAAACCCGCAGGCTCAGGCAATCCACTCACCTCAGCCTCCCAAAGTGCAGGATTACAGGCTGAGCCACTGAGTCCGGCTGAAGCTCTGATTTTCTTAGAGGAGAGCAGTTCCAGGAGTTGGTGGCATTATTGTTAATTTATTTTACTCTTAAAACACATGTGCTGGAAGAGATTCTGTGAAAGATCTTCTGTGGGATGATTTTGTCCAGGAGCCCAGATTATGTGTGCTGTTAGTGGGTGCTGATCTCAGGTCCTTCTGAGAACAGGAGCACCCCAGAGGAGATACACACCTCACAGGGGAAGTGGCTCAGGTGACAGCATGACTCGGGGCTCAGATTCCACTCCCGCCCCCTCCAGGGGGAGGAGATGCATCTGGCCTTGGGGAGCCCTACCCTTCCCCCCGCTGGAAAGGGCTGGACCAGCCTTCAGTCCACCACAGGCCCGGCAGGACCCTCCTGTGGGTCTGCTTGAGCCCTGCACCCACTCTTGGGAGGCAGCTGGGCGGGCTGGTGTTCCAGGCTCCAGCTCTTCCAAACACCAGACCCTTATGTTATTTTTAACTGTCCCAAGCCTGTTCCACGTGGTGTAATTGATGGGACTCACCCGCCGAGTGAGAGACTCAGCGTCGGCTGGTTTTGCCTCCCTTGAATGGGCATGTGTCTGGGCGCCGGGCAGAAAGCACCCTGTTTTCGGAATGGGCTGTTCTGCCTCCGCCCGTCCTGCCCCCACTCGCCCCAGGGGAACAGGCCGAGGATCACCTGAGTCTGGTTTCTGTGGCTGTCCCTCGGCAGAGGATCGGTTCTGCCTGTGACCTGCTCCTCCGCCTCTCTGTGAGGAGGCACAAAGCTGCATTTTCAGGGAGATAACAAGGAGGGCATTGAGGAGGCCGCTCCCGGCCAGCTGTCCCCCCTCCATGCTGCCCGGGAGGTGTGCCACTTTCTCACTCTCTTTGGGGACTGTCCCCGAGAGACGTTCTTGTTTAGGAAAGCAGGAGATCTCGCGGTGTCCAGTGACTACTGTCCTTGTGGATGGAGGTTTTCAGCTGCACGTCCAGGAGGAAGTGCGTCATCATCCCGGTCCGTCATGAATGTCTTTGGTTCTGCCTCCCTTCCCTCCTCACCCTCAGGGCTCGCCAACTACGGTGCACCAGGCATTGAGCTCTGTGGGTTGAGCTCTACGGGTAGCTTCTCACCTACTGTGGTGCTGGCTGCACGGTGGGGTGGAAGCCAGTGGGGACCTGTCTTCGTGGAGCTCATGGTCTAGCTGGGAAGACAGACATTAATCCCAGAGTCACACACCTGTATAAGTACAAGTGGGACAAACGTTATGTTGAAAAGCTCAGGGAGATGTAAGAAAGCGTAGCTGGGGTAATTGTTCTGGCCTAGTGCGTTGAGGGAAACTTTCTTTGAAGAGGAAGCAAGTCATCTCGGGCAGTGGGAACAGCATATGCAAAGGCTCTGTGGTGTGTTGGGGGAACCAAGCAAGGCTGTCATGACTGGAGCACTGGAGAGGGAGGGTGAGTACAGCTCACGGTGTGGGGAGAGAGGTCGGGAGAGGCTGGTTTGAGGGGGCTGGGCGGATGTTTTCAGGCTTGTATGCTTTTTCCTGAGAGTAGCGGGCAGTGGTGGAGGGCTGCAGGTACAAAGTGACTTGGTCCAATTCACACTCTAAAATGTCCTCTGGCTATAGGGAGTCTTGGAACCTGGGAAAGTAGGGGTGAGTGGGTTCTGGTGAGGCTTTTCTGGGTAAAACATGGAAGATAAAACAGCCATGAGCATGTGCAGGAAGGGTAGTGCTTGTTGAGCAGGCTTTCCTTCTTGGCCTCCCTCCTTCCCACCACCACTGGGTGGCTTATGTAAACCGTCTCCTGCCCCTTGGAGGGTTTTGTTGCTGTGGGCCTAGTAGTCTTCCTCCTAAGCAGGATCAAGCATTTTACTGCCCTGCGGTTCCTGCTGCTGATTCCAGCCATTATTCTGGGTTCCCAGGGCCTGCTGAGGACTGTGGGTAGACACATGGGGCACCTGTGTGTCTGATGGACCATGGACTCCTGGGCCTCCTGTAGGGCCATGGAGTCTGGTCCCTGGGGATGAGGCCGGGCAGTTGGGTTCTTATGCCCAGGGAAGTTTACACCACTGTCCCCAGCCTGTGTGGACACAGCAGAAGCGATGGTGCCTCACTGGGAGCCATGGGGGCTGGGGGCACAGCCATGAGGTTGAGGAGGCTGGGCTGGGACTTAGGCATCTTGCTGACACCATCATGGGCGATGGAACTGTGGAGGAGCTGGACTCTGTCTCCTAAAGGCTTTGGAAGCACAGGTGTCTCTGTTAGGCCTCACAATAGTGAAGTCAAGGAGGCCAGGCCGGGGCTGACACAGTCACGGGTAGTAGACCGGTGGGGGGAGCTGGATTCTGCCTCCCAAGGGCCCTGCTCGGCCCTTCCGTCCTCACCCCCTGCCCCGCAGTGTGTGAAGGGAAATTGTGGAATTGTGACGCTGTCCAGGTGTAGTCCCTTGAAAAAAGGTCAGCTCCTCTTTGAGGGCTCCTGGACCCATCTGGAAAGCAAGTTTCCTGTCAGGACACGGCAGGATGGAACCAGGGGTTTGTAGTTGTAACTTTTTATCACAGAAGGTATCAAAGCCATGCGGCAGTAGGCAGGAGTGTGGAGATGTTCTCCTGCCACCCCAGCCTCAGCAGTCATGGGGACTCTCTCAGGTCGTTCAGATGTGCCTGTGCTTATGTCCGTAGAATGAAGCACCTGAGAGGAGGGTGGGCTAAGGGGACAGAGGAGCCTCGAGTACCCACCAGTCAGTGATCTGGGAGGCAGCTCCTTGGACTCATCCCTCACAGTACAGCCCATGGGCAGGGATGGTGCTTGGGCCCAGGGATCCAGCGACAGCTCAGAGACACTGGTGCTGCCCCTCCCTGTATAAACACCACCCCAAAGGCCTGGCAGGCAAGGGTGCACCGAACCTGGAGTCAGATCTGTGCATCTCAGAGGCATCAGTTGTTTTTTGCCTGTGTTTTCCAGTGGAAGCCACAGGGGATGGAATGCCTACAAGGGCTGTCCTGTCAAAATGCCAGTATTTGGCCACCCAGAACTTGGATTCCTCCTTGTGCAAAGACCCTTGGGGCGGCCTGGGGTCTTCTGTTGTCCCCTGACAAATGACTGCACTGGTGGTGGGCTGCGCCCTGTCGGCTGTCCTGCCTGAGGGGTCTAGAGGCAGCAACAGTGGATCAGACAGTGAGTACCGGAGTACAGGGAGGGAGGAAGTCTGTGTTGCTGCTGCCTTCCTGGAGGAGGAGGCAGGGACTGGGGGTCTTTGACCGGTGGGCAGAAGTCCAGAAGCTGTGGGGAAGGAGTTCCACCCCTGAGAGGGACTGGGCCATGCAGCACAGCACACCCACCACACCTCTAGCACCTCCTGCCATGGACTGCTCTGTGCTCTACACCGTGAGGTGCCTAGAGGCAGAGGGCACTCTGTTCTCTAGGAATGTCCTGTCATTGAGGCACAAGACCTGTGCTGAGTGCTCATACAGGCCGGGAACTGTGAGACTACAGGGTAAACTGGCTTTAAGACAAGCCCATGGGGGAAGGTGGGGGAAACCAGAGGCCCCACAGAGCAGAACGTGGCACAATATCCGTGGCCTCGTGGCTAGTGTCTGTGTGGCAAGTGCTGGCTGCCCACGGCCACCTGATTGCCCGCAACTCATTCCTACCACATTGCTGGGACACCTGTATGGGCTGGATGGCCTGTGCCAGACGCTGTGCACGCTTACTCACCAATCCTCCCGACATCCCAGGAAACAGGTGGTAGTCGCTTTAGTATAGAGGAGAAAACTCTGGGGAGTTTAGCCACCTGCTGAGACCCCACCAGGGCTTGTCCACGCAAACCCACTTGGTTTCACATGGCAGAGAATACCAGCCTACGGGTCACCGAGAGAGAGGAGCTGGGCAGGGTTTGAAGGACTGGCTGTAAACACCTGTGCGGAGGCTTGGGCTGCCCTGAGGGGCAGGGTTTATGGGATGGATGGGTATTGGGTGATTGATTGGCAGGATGGCTAGAGTGGGGCAACCATGGCAGAAATGCAGACTCCGGTGACTGGGGTCTACAGAAGGGTGGCAGTGCCTGGTCAAACCACATAATGAAAACCTCACAACCCATCAAACTTAATTAAAATCAAATAAACACACTGGCAAACCCATCTCATACCAAGTAGAGGCAGAGCTTCCAGATCACTCTGGTTGTCGGTACTGGCTCACCCAGGGGACAGCAAGCTTCATCACTACGTAGTGTCTATGGAATGTGTGCACGCCACATTGATCAGTGCCCGACAGCTGTGTGGCTTCAGTGCCTGGTGAGGTTATGTATGGGTGCCCGTCACCGGCTCTCAGGATGGGAAATAGTCTGATATTTCCCATTTACCCAACAGCCCTTTCTACCTTGCTGTCAGCCTTGTTCAAGAAAATTGAAGCCATGAAGCAAGACCTCCTTGTCATCCCTGTTCTCTGTCTCCCATGGCAAAGGCCACCTCTGCAGAGGACCCTTCTTGCCCACACCTTGGATGCTGCCACACACCACACTCCCGTGACCCTGTCTCATCTCCTTCCCACGGCACAGATTCAGAAGTTATCCCTATGTGTTTGTTTGCCCTTCGTCTTTTGTCTATCTTCCCTTATGAGTTTAGTGAGAGCACAGACTGAGGGTGTCTTGGGCACAGTGGTGGCCCCAGCATGAAGTCAATGCCTAGGCCATAGCCAGCAGTCAGAAAGATGGGGTGAGGGCTTTCCCATGACTGAACCAGCACCCACGATGCAATTGTCCTCCCTCCTCCTGATCCTCCCACTGCCTAGATGTCCCCTTCACACTAACATCCTACATGAATTTAATTTCTTCCCTTAAAACTCCATATTCTGTTTGGGATTTTTATCTAAGCAAAAACCTCAGAGTCATCTTTGGCCCCTCCCCTAACTCCTCATCTCCACCTATACTTGGTCCCGAGTCCTGTTGACTTCACCTTGGGAATGTCTCTGGACTCTGTCCCCTCCTCTGTTTACCTCTAATTCAGGCCTCAGTGTGGTGGGAGCTTCCCTTAGACTTCCCAGCTGCAGTGTCCCCCATAGGGAGAGCAGTGCATGACTTGGTTTCTTTACACCATGTGGCTCCTGCTGATTATGGAATCCACCCACCATCCACCATCTATATACCATCCACTATCTATCCGCCATTCACCATCCATCCACCATTCATCCACCTATTCTACCACCCATCCATTTATGCATACACCCACTCACCCATCCATCCATCCATTCATCTATCCATCCATTCATCCACCATCTATCCACTTATTCTGCCATCCATCCAGCCATCTGTCCGTTCACACGCCCACACACCCATCCACCCTTCCACTAACTACCCACCCACTCACCCATTTATCCATCTATCCACTCATCCACCATCCATTGATCCATCCATCCAGCTATCATCCATCCACCCAGACACCCATCTATCCATCCACCATTCATTCGTCCGCCCTCCATCCATTCATAGTCCATCCATCCATCCACCATCCATCCATCCATTCATCATTCATCCACTTGCCATCCCTCCATCATCCAGCATCCATTCATCCTTGCTTCCATCAGCTGCTTGCTGAGTGTCAGCCTGTGCAGCACCAAGTGAGTTGCGGGTCTTGGCTTTCATATCTATTTTCACTTTTGTAGACTGGGACAGACATAGGCAACTCAAACCACTCACAAGTTACAGGCATGTTTTATTCACTTCTCAAGTGCTTATTGAGTTGTCACTGTGTGCCAAGACAACAACACAAGTCCTTGCCCTCATGAAACTCATGGTCTAGTGGAGGAGACCAACACCAGCCAGATACACAAGGATCAAATGCTGTGGAGGAAATAAAGTGAGGTGGGGGTGTGTGGGCATGTCCTGTAGAGGGTTCTTGGAGGTGGCTTCCCTGGAGCTGGGCTCTGAGGCACGTGTCCAGAGTGGGTTCAGGGGTGCGTGCAGAGGAGGTGAGGGGTAAGTGCTCTCTAGTGGGACCAGGGCACTTCTTGGGAGGGCACCATGTTTCCTCATCTGGCATTTACAGCCCAGCCTTGCATCCACTGCCTCTCCCTCCATGGACTGTGACTGTGGGTCCTTCCCTGGCATAGATGATGTCCTGCCTCCAGGCCTTTGCTTCTGTGACATTCTGTGCCAAGACGTCTTCCCTCGGCCACTTGCCTCTACCTGAGAATGCTTCCAGCCTGTCCTGACACTGCAGGTGGGCCTCCTTCAGGCAGAATTGCCCCTGTGTGTCCTCCTGCGCCATTCCCACCAGTAGAGCATTTGCACGGTGACTTGTTGGGCCTGTGCTGTAACCCCCACCTTTCTGTGTCCTGTTCCTGTGATGTTGCTTTTTCTGAGTCCTGTGATCCCCCATGAAAGCCATAGGGTCATGAGATGAACCTGTCACTGGGCACCGGACTTTCTCAGCCAACGCTTGGGCCGAGAAGAGTTTTGAACTTGGGCTTCTTATCTGTGTGCTCTTTCCTCTTTCCTTCCTAGTGCTCTTGCACCTCCCCCTGTGACCCCAGTGGTAGCCCTGAGGAGCGACCTGTTCCCTGACTTGGGAAGGCGAGAGAAAGCAAATGTGAAATGAGCTTCCCTTCCTTCTGGAAACTCATAGAACTTTTTGCTTGAGAGCAGCCTAACACACACACACACACACACACACACACACACACACACACACACACACACCTATAAATGGAATCTTAGGTCTTTTTTTTTTT
>NW_007232533.1:29997-39464 GCF_000164805.1 Carlito syrichta
GAGGTCTCACCAAGTTGCCCAGGCGGGTCTCAAACCAGCAGGCTCAGGCAATCCACTCACCTCAGCCTTCCAAAGGTGCGGGATTGCAGGCTGAGCCACCGAGCCTGGCTGAATCTTAGATCTTTAAGGGGATTCCATAATCTTCCTTCCTGATGAGGTAAGTCATATTTCCAGGTGTCTTGGGATTAATTATTTCTTTTGAGTTGGAGTCTCACTCTGTCACCCAGGCTGGATGTAGTAGTAGTATCATGGCTCACTGCAGCCTTGACCTCCTGGGCTCAGGCAATCCTTCCACCTCAGCCTCCTCAGTAGCTGGGACAACAGGCGTGTGCCACCATGCCCGGCTAATTTTTTATTTTTGTAGAGACAAGGTCTCACTATGTTGCCCAGGCTGTTCTAGAATTCCTGGGCTCAGGCAGTCCTGCCTCAGTCTCCCAAAGTGTGGGATTACAGGTGTGAATCACCATGCCTGGCCTTAATGTATTAGACAGATATGTATCTGTCCTGAGGTGGAGGTGTGTCTGATGCTCTGAAAAACAGCCCAGAGGCTATGACTGGGGCCAGGGAGAACATGGATGTGTCTCTGGAGTTAGGACCTGCTGAGTTTCAAGGTATCACCCTGGCTGCTGAGCTGAGAGCATATGGGAGGCAGAGTGGGGAGGCCAGGACAGAGGCAGGGGTGGAGCACGGAGGCCAGGACGGAGGCAGGGGCAGAACAGGGAGGCCAGAACGAAGGCGGGGTGGAGTGGTGGAGAGGCTAGGGCAGAGATGGGGCAGAGCTGGAAGGCAGGAATGTGGACCAGGTGGGCACAGTAAAGGCTGGAGAAGTGGCGGGATTCTGGGTATACTCTGAAGGGAGAGAGGGCAGAACTTCTGGAGGAACTGGACACGGGACTGGCCACGAGAGCCGTTGCGTTGTTTGGAGATGTGTCGGCAAATGTCAAAGTCATCAGTTCAGAGACTCGAGCTGCACAGGACGACTGTTTTGTGTAACAAGTCCTGTAACACTAAGTGTAGAATGTTAATGAGAATAAAAATGAAATGACGCAGAGGAAATGCGAGGTGGGTAAGGGCTTGGTCACTGTGGCAGTGGAGGTGTGAGCACTTTGCCATGAGTCTGCCCTAGGCCTGGCCCTGAGGCCAGTGTGGCTTTGCTCCATCCTGCTGCGTTTGTTCACGTGGTAGGTCACATTCTTCTGGTTTTTGGAACTGAAACGGGGAACTGGGCTGGGGGTAGGTGTGGGATTCTTGCCCTGGGCATCAGAGAACATCTCTGGGTTGAAGTTCCTGATTTTGTGAAGATCCCAGGTGATGGGGAGGTCCTGGAGCCCCTCTCCCAGCCCCACATCCTGGGGTGGAGGATGACATTTCCAGGGCTCCCTCTCCAGCATGAGAAGGCCATGTCCTGGCACCCAGCCTGTTGCTCGGCTTGGTGGCTGTGCAGGGAATTGCTGGGGCCAGGAGGCAATTCCCTGTAGTCGACCTCTCCCACCCCCTAGCAAACAGAGCAGTGGCTGGCATCAGATGTGTGGGCCATACCCTCTGTCCCTGGGCAAGGGTGAGTCCCAGAGAGCTGACCTGGGCACTGGGACGTACCCAGTGACATGATGCACAATTCCGGAAGCTGTAGAAAACAGATGATGTCAACCTTGAAGGTTGAAGAGAAGGGAAGGCTGAGGGTGGTGGAGGCCCGGGTGGAGGCTCTGGGGAGCTTGGCTTGGCTTTGGGGAGATACTGCCTCCTTGAGGGCTATGAGAGGGGCTCAGTTTTTACTAAAGAGCATGGAAACCTTCACACTTGTATGGTATGAACCTCACATGCCCACCACCCAGCCTTCACATCAGTCTCCTGGAGTGCGTCTCCCTCACAGTGAACTCCTCCTGCCACACTGGGGAAGACTCTGAAGGAATTGCAGGTGTCCTTTGGTCTGTAAATATTTCATTATGTATCTGCAAAAAGTAAGGATTCTCTTTAAAAACAAAGTCTCATAAGTTAACAATAATTCCTAGCTGGGTTCGGTGGCTCAGCCTGTAATCCCGTGCCTTTGGGAGGCTGAGGTGAGTGGATTGCTTGAGCCCACGGGTTTGAGACCCACCTGGGCAGGCGAGACCTCATCTCTACAATAAATCAAAAAATCAGCCAGGCATGGTAGTGCATGCCTGTAATTCCGGCTACTTGGAAGGCTGAGGCGGGAGGATCGCCGGAGCCCAGCAGGTTGAGGCTGCGGTGGCTGGGCACGGCCACTGCACTCCAGTCTGGGTGACAGAGTGAGACTCCAACTCAAAAAAAAAAGCCTTTGTTTTTGTAGAAATGATGTACATTTGTTACTAAAAATTCAAGTAACGCTTGATAGTCAAAAGATGAGAGCAAACGTGTCCCCTCCAGCTCCCTGGGTGGGCATATTCCCGATACCTCTCTCTGCACATGTCCACACGGAACAAGTGTGTCAGGAACACCGGTTCTGCCATTGAGAATCTGCGCAGCATCTTAACACTGACAGGCGCCCATGGCTCGGATCTGTGTAAGGCAGCCCTGGGCTGTGCCTTCATAGGGGGCAGGACTGTGCCTCATGGTTGAATTCAAGGACCCTTAAGAAATCAGTCACGGGATAGGATGGCCAGGGCTGAGGTCCCTGGCCGAGACTCCACAGCTGGGGGCATGGTGGGGTCAGCACCCACTCCCTTGGAGCCTCTCTAGGGCTCTTCCCGCAGCCTTGGACCTGGCTGTGTGGTAGGTGGTTAGCACACAAGCTTGGAGCCCGGCCTGCCTGGGCTTGATCAGCTCTGACTCTTTCCTGTGGCCTGGCCATCTCAGCAGGCTGTTGTGGGGAGAAAGGTCACATGCAGGGAGCCTGAGGCTCAGTGCCTGGCGTGTGCTGGTTGCCACATGAATGGTGGCTGCAGTTGTCATTTATAATAATAGTAGCAGCCCTAGGAATGGGATCATATTTTCCTGTTCTTTGGGGATTATCCACTGGGACTCAAAGACAGCCACCCCCACTCCTTAAGTTTCCTAGTTGCAGATGGGACTGTCAGTGACTTTTGCTTTCTTCTGGCCCCTGGGAGATTATTTCATGTGGGAACCCTCTGTGTTGTGCCAGTGTCTGTGGCTGGTCCGGCTGTGGTCAAGGTCCATGTACTCTTTCTCTGCGGTGCAGGGGTGCTGGTGACTGTGAGCCAGGCACTTCCAGGCAAGTGGTTATTCTGGCTCTACAAACAGAGCCCCGGGCGAAGGCCTGGGTGCGAGATGTCAGCCCTCGGCTGCTCGGCCCGCTGACTCAGCAGCTCTCCTGGACCTCCTCCGGCCTGGGTCTGCCAGGTCACTAATGGAATCTGCTGGAAGCAAATTAACTCATGGAAAAGGACTAACAAATCACACTGGCTGTGGTGCCCCAGGGTGGCCACATGTCCCATCACTCCTGTGTCCTCACTCCTGCTCTCATTTGGGGGGACGGGGCGGCTACATGGGCGAGGGTCCCTGTGTGAGCCTGCTGGGCTCTCCTGGGACTGGTCTTGTGTCGACCATACTCTGGATTTGGGCTGTGCATGGGGCGGGACAGGGCAGGGAGTGGACATGGCTGGGTCCTCAGTTGGGCGTGGGCGCCTCCCCAGCACTGTCTTCTTTGGATGGGCCCCTCCCGTGGTCATTGGCCCCACATTCCTGAATGCAGTGCTCCCAGCTGTACAGGGCTTGGCCTTCACAGAGCAGTCTGGGGGAACCTCCCCCTGCCTTCCTTCCCCACCCCTCCCTCTGCAGAGGTGCCTTGTGGAGCCCAGAGTGAACGGAGGGTGCTTGGTCAGGTCCTGCCGGCTGCCATGGGGTCATGATGGGAGGGGAAGATGTCTCCCTTATGCTTCCCAGGAAGACTTTGTAGGGCTGAGAACCCACAGCAACTGCTACCAGAACTCTCTAAAGAGGAGGGTTGGAGGGGTGAGCAGGGATGGCTGGACCCACTGGTGTCTGGTGGGGGAAACCATGAACATGGGCCCCTATCAATGAAGCCAGGCCTGAAGTTATCGTATGAGGTGACCCTGGGTGTGCTCAGTGAAGTCTGTTGCAGCCACAGTCTCCACACGCCTATCTCTCTCTTTCCTTACTGTTCATTCTGTGTTCTAGGAGTGGGGTTGATCTAATTCTAGAACCTGAGTTTCCTGACATTCCCTGCTCGGGAACAGAACTCACACTGAGTACAGGGGTCATGATTCCTTGACTTTCTGAAATTCTGAGGTGTGAAGTCCCGGCTGATGGCCCCAGATACTAGTAGCCTGTCCTGTCCTGGTGACCTGGGTGCATGTGTTGCTTTGGACCAAATTGCCACATGGGGTATATACTGACCCACGGAGCCTCTGCCTTCCACTACCTCTTGGCCAGTGGGACTCTGACTTGGGCTTAGTTGAAAGATTCCCTGTGAAGTTGGGCAGCCCGTAGGTGGGCTGAGCCCACGGGTAGAAGCTGGATAGAGGTTTGGTATGGAGTCAGCGTCTCCCTTCAGGGGCTGAGCCTTCCAGACATTCCCCAGGGAGGTCTTCACAAACCAGTGTCCCTCAACACATGTCAACATACTGAATAGGCCCTGGCACCTTGGTCAGGTCACAACTCTGAACCTCAGTCGGTTTTTCTGTAAAATGGGGCTGGTGATAATGGTCTACCATGTCACCAGCGATAAGGATATGATGGTGCATGTATCTCTTTGAAAGAAGGTAAACGTGACCCAGTTTCAGTGCCGTCATTCATGTTGATTTCCTAAATTATCAGCGCAAATGTGCCATTTAGGATTTCACCTTGTACACCTCACAGATAAAGAGGAAGAGAAAGAGGTGTGACCACCCTTGCCTAGCAAATGGGAGCAGCTGCCACTCTCAGTCCCCACCCCTCCTGTCCGTGACTTTTCCATATCAAAGTCCCAGTCTTTCTTTCAAGTCCTGTGTAGTTTGGGCTCTGATCATCTGGGGCTGCACACGTCTTACTAATCTTAAAGGTAAGAATTTTCTTAGCTTACTTCTTTCATTTCTAAATGAGTCTTGGGAAGGAGGGGACAAGAAAGGTCTCGGAAGGACAGCTGTGCCCCCAGATGGGTGCATTCTGACTTGTGGCACACTTGGGATGTGCTGAGTGATGTGTGAATGGGAACCGATTGGCTGCAGGTCTTCCGTGATTGGCAGAGTGTTCTGGTCTCAGGGTCCAGTTGAAGCGACCGTTTGACCTGCAACCAGTTCTGCCAAGTGTAGGCACCCAGACCCAGAGTATACCTTCCCCTCCCTGCAGGTGCCAGTCACCTGTGTGTTGATGATGGCCGAACCTAGCTGTGTTCACGAGAAAAACAAAGTGCGTGAAATATTTTGCAAACAAACTGGATTTCTGTACTGGCTGCATCAAGCATCATGCTTACTTAATTTCTAATTACTTTGCACAGGCAAGGGCCCCTGAGATCAGGCCTCTGTTTCTCAAGCTTTCAACTGAAATTTCTAAATAAACAGTGCCCAAGGAGGCCGATGTCCTTTGAAAAGTCTGTTCTTTAGGAGAAGAAGATAATCTTTATCACTGAGGGTTCTGATCTGTTGCTGGTTCTATGTCAAGTCCTGGCCTCTGAGCTTTCAGGTAAGCTTCCAGGTCACTTGGGTAAGTTGAGTCAAGAAACCTGCACCATGCCTTAGATCTTGACATGTACTCTCATGGCCTGCCAACATGGCCTCAGCCTTGTCCTTCGTTTAGTGGGTTTCCTAGCATGGTGCGCTGCGGGGGAGTGACTGAGTGTTGACAGCACTGCAGTGAACGTCTGTAGATTTTGTGTGTGTAAAAGAGCAAGATATTTTCCAAAATCTGCCAGCTACTTTGCATAGGCATGGGGACAAAATGCCACAGTCAGGGAAAAATCCATGATCTTAGAGGATTTTGAACATTTAAAAAGCGACACACTGATTATAAAAAATGCACAGTGCAGGAGGGCATAAAACAAGCAAAAAAAAAAAAAAAAAAAGAAAGAAAGAAAAAGAAAGAGACTTCCTCCCTGTCTGCCCTTCTGTCCCCACAGCTGAGGAGTTTTTGTCTTTCCTTCCAAATGTTTTCTGTGTCCCAGCCAGCACGCGTGGAGACCCGCAGGACTGTATAAAATTGCTGTTGGCAATTTAAAAAGTCAGATGCGGTGCACGTTTCCTCATTGCTCTGACTTTTGGTAAGTTGAGAGAAATCCATTCAGATTCTTTAGGAAATCCCTTTACAGACCCTTAAATCTCTCTGATGAGCCTGGGGTGCTGCACATGCGTGGGCTCTGGGGATGCAAATTGCACTTAGTGTAAATAAGTTCACAGAGGAAGTTACTCTAAGGGGTGAACAGAATGCAGGCTGCAGCTCTCAGGGTAGAGTCAACATGCAAGCTGGGAGCCCCCTGCACATAGGAGGACACTGTGGCTGTGGCTAGGGCGTCTGGCCAGGACAGGGCAGGAGCCCCTGATGCATAGGAGGTCACCCTGGCTTTGGGTAGGGCATCTGGCTGGGGTGTGGCAGGACCCCCTGTCTCGCGGGATGATACTATGACTGTGGCTAAGGTGTCTGTCTGGGACGTGGCAGGATCCCCAGCATGTGGGAGGACACTGTGGCTGTGGCTAGGGTGTCTGGCCGGAGCATGTGGATTTTCCAGGAATCTCAGAGCACAGCATTAAATGTCTATGCACGTGACATGTGAGGCATTGGTGTTTGCTGCCAGCCATGGTGGCTGACTGTGCTCTGTGGGGGAGGAGGTTCTGGGTTGTCCTAAGATGGAAAGAGCCCCAGGCAGGATGCTGCCTCAGTTTACACACGTCAGGATGGAGTGTGTGTGGGAGTGTGTTGAGGAACAAAGCAGACTCAGTGTGGCAGCTGCACCGGGGTTCAAGTTTCCCCCTTCTGTGGATGGTGGTTACCCTGCTGAGGCTCTGAGCCCAGGGCTGATCATTTGAGATTTGGCTCTGGGCTGGTGCACATGAGCTGGGCCTGCCCCATGAGGCCTTGGAGCTTGGGCAGCCTAGGGGTGGTCTGGCATTTGCTTCCTGGGTCACCTTCCTGCAACTGACTCTTTCAGGTGGGACCCACCGACTTCCTCTACTTGGCAGTTCTGGGTGCTGTGTCTCCAACAGGGACAGTTCTCCCAGAAGTCCTTCTGAGGGCGGTGATGCACTGCACACTTTGGGAGAGAGTCCTGTCCTCCAACTGCCCCATCGAGACATGGGCCCTGTCCCCCTACTGCTCATGGGGACATGGGCCCTGTCCTTCCACTGGTACCTCTTGGGACCATTGCTCTGGCCTGTCACCCAGAGGGGGGAGCAGTCACCCAGTGGGAGTGATAGGCCCTCAGATACACATGTGATCCTTGCATGTTTCCACTGGAGAAGGGGCATTTGTGTTGGAAAGCTTTCCCTTGGGAGTTAGCTGGTGGCATCTGTGACATTTTCTCATCTGGAGATCGTCCTTTTTGTCCTTTTGAAGCTTTGTAGTGTAGGAGCAAGAGTGGGGACCACCTGCCGCCTCTCAGCACTGCTCCCAACCAGGCCTTTTGCATGTGGATTTGGGAGGAAAAGGATGTTACCTGTCCCAGGATAAGCGTGTTCATCTCAGGGAATTCTTGAGTTGTTAAGTTGGAGGAACCGAGTCAGCAGCCTCCTTCCCAGAAGGGCCCAGAGAATGCAGGGGCAGTGAGGAGCCTCAGTACACTAGGAAAGCGGGCAGGAAAAAAAGAAGAAGGGTTAGTCTGGGGACAGAGGACAGGGACTGAGGCAAGTGTGAGTCAAAGACACTCTCGGCTGTCCTGTCATCCTGGGAGTGGGTGGCGCAGCAGGGCCAGGTCTGACGCAGAGCTCAGACGGCATCGCTGGGCCTTTGCTCCGGCGTCCTCCAGCACCTGAGCCTCCCCAAGTCACTTGGGCTCCACGGGGCTCGCCCTCAGCACAGGTCCACTCACAGACCATTGTTGTGCCTTCTCATGCACGTTCCTGGCCTCTTGGACCCTGGCCTCACTCCACCAAGGCAGTCATCGGCTGCTGCCCTTTGGGTGGGGCTGTGGAGATGCTCGCTGAGTCACTGACCAGGCACCTATTGACTTTTTATTTGTCTGGGGAGTTAGTGAGAAGGAAGAGTGTGAACCTAGGAGCACATGTGTGCTCAGGGGGGACCCAGAAAAACCAGGGTTTATTTATAAACAAATTGTGTATTTATTCCTACATGTTTACACTTCAGTCACCTTCAAATTACTCTTGTAGATGCAGTCACCTATCGAGAAGCTTTTTCCACGGCTCAAAAATCTTTGAACTCATCAATTTTGATGCCTTTTAGTGCTTCTGCTGTTTTTTGTTTCGCCTCTTCCACATCAGCAAAACATTTCCCTCTGAGGACTTTTTTTCATCCAGGGCACAAAAAAATGTTGTTTGGGGCAAGATCATGTGAATTGGAGGGTGGGACACAGGAGTCATGCTGGTTTTGGTCAAGTGCATTGTCATGGTAGAAGAACCAGTAGCCTGTTTGCCACAACTCAGGATGTTTCTTCTGCAAATCATGATGCAACCTTCTCAAAACTTCCAGATAAAAACTTTGGTTGACCGTTTGATCCAGAGGAACAAATTCCGAGTGTACTACAAGGGCCCACCCTCTAAAAGTTAATTCTGTTTTTCTCTGGGTACCCCCTTGTACACACCCCTCTTAGGATTAGGGCCCAGGGGGATTAACCTTATAGACAGGTCACCCTTGGCAGGTCCAGGGTATATAATCTGAACAGCAGATTTGAAGAGAGTTAATCTTGGGCAAGGTGCGGAGAAGCAGATTACCACAGCACACAAGAAAGGAGATGTTGGCCACGAGGCAAGTGCCCCTCCCCATGGTGTGCCTGAACTCAGGGCAGCTGCGTGGCTGGGTGTAGTGACAGGGCAGAGGCGGGGTAGGCCTGGTGTGAGCCCCTGTGAGCCTGAACATGCAGGAGCCAGACGAATGTCGTCCAGTGGGGCTAGCATGCACTTGCAATGAGCTCCCCTGGAGATGGGAAGACCCTCAGTTTGTTCTCAGCTAAGTGGAGACACTCTCCGGACATGGCCAACTCAAAGGCCCATGAGGGCCTAGCAAGCCATATAAACCTTGTGGGAGTATAGTAAGGAGTGGAGGGACTGTGGCAAGCTGGGAGTTGGCACCCTTCCTGGAGGGTGTTCACATCCTCCCCTAGTCATTCCTGCATAGGTTCGTGAGCCAGCATTCAGGGCTTCTGGATTGACAAGAGGGATCTAAAGTCTGAACTTGCATGTGAACTCTCAGGACTTTAAATGAAGCTAATTCCGTTGCACAGTATAGACCCAGAAAGCCAACCCAGGGCGTGTTTGGTCCACGGCCCTGGGCTTGCAACTTCTGGGACAAAGTCCTCCCGTCTGGCCACTGGCTACTTTGCTGTGTGAGGGTGTGGGGAGGAGGGGGCTGGGGATGAAGAGGGTGGTGGGGTGGAGTGGGGTGGAAGC
>NW_007232533.1:39484-77637 GCF_000164805.1 Carlito syrichta
GAAGCCATGGACCTCGCCATGACCAGGCTGGTGGGTAGGCTGGAGCCTTCGGGCTGGCTAGGTTGGTGCACAAGGCAGGAAGGTAGCAGGGAGGAGTCCTAGCTGTGGGCTGTGCAGGCAGGAAAGTGCAGAGATCAGGGAGGCAGCAGGGTGGCATGGGCAGGGTGAGCTGTGGACCTGGCTGAGGCACTTCCCCTCTGCCCTTCTGACCTCTTCCGAAGCCATGCCTAGGAGGGATGTTTTGGCCACCACGGAGGCCCTGCCACAAGGCATCCAGCCTGGCCACCTGTGGCTGCAGCTGGGAACAGGCCTACCCCGGGAAAAGGCAGGAGCTGGACTCAGACAGGTGGACTGGATCTTTCCTTTGTCGCTTGTGGTCATGCAACTGGGGCAAGGCGCTTAACTTTTGGGACCTGGTTTGTTCATTTAGGGATGGTGGCAACTCCACCTCAGAGGGCTATGGTGAAGATGGAATGAAGCAGAGGCAGCATGTGATGGGCTCAGAGCAGGAGCTGGCGCTTGTGTTAGGACCTGGTATGTGCATTAAAACTGTGAGATGGTGGTGACCTCAGAGGTGGAACACAACAGAGCTCACAGCAGGGACAGTGACCAGTTGTGTCCTCTGCTGCAAGCACTTTCCTAACCACACTCCTCCACTGAGTGCTGGTTTTCCGGGAAGTGGAGATGTCAAGCTTGCCTAACAGGCTGTGTACGACCAGGGAACCTGTGCTTGGGTTGGTGCCACTGGCACATGTGACAGTGCTTTCCTTCATCTGGTAGATATTTATTGAGCAGTTACTGTGTCCAAGCATGGGGAAAGGGTTTGGAGATGCCATGTGGGCTTTTAGGTGCTGATCTAGTACACAGACCTGGCTGCTATTACAAGGAGACCGCAGGCAGAGGGGCTGAATAGGACAGGGGTTTGTGTGTACCCCACATAAGCCCTGGGTGAGCCCCAGGGTGTCCAACGATGTTGTTCATTGATGTGGATCTTTTCCTGTGTTGCTTCTCTGACTCTGTGTTTTGGAACGTGGGAAGAAGGAAGGGAAGTCCCAGCGAGCCCCTGTCATTTTGGAGTTCCACTCAGGCGTGCTAGCCAGGTGTGGCCACATCGAGCTGCATGGGGTGCTGTGAAGTGGGTTGGAACCCTGGCCATGTGCAGGGTGGTGGTTGCAGGAAAGCAGGGAGAGAACGAACCCTGGTGTGCAGCTGGTGGGTGATGTTCCTGAGCTGGAGAAGGTCAGTGCCCACGAAACAGCTGGGTATGCACCCCTGCTGGGAGCCCAATGGCACCCCCAGGTGGAGAAGCACGTGGCTCTTGTGGAGCCTTGAAATCGTAGTTCTGGGTTCATGTCCCAGCCATGTTGCTTGCTGCCAGTACCCACCCCACAGCGCTCAATGAGCAAAGGTGTGGGTGGCCCCAAGGACACGTGTGACCCAAGGATGCATGTGGCCCAGGGTCAGTGCCTGTGTGTTTGAGCCTTAGCTGTCAGGGATGAGGGTGGCACATCCGGGAGGTCCAGTTGGCTGGAGGGTACTCAGAGAGTCCCTCCGGATTCCCACTGCCTTCTGGCCTCAGCCTCCCACGGCTGACCTCCATGAATGTGGTGGGTTTGTTGAGCCTTTGGCCCCTCTCCCCGTTGGGATGTGTCAGTGAAGGTGACCGGGCCACCTGCAGTGGTTGGGTTTTGAAGGAGTAGAATCGATTTGTGTTAGCCTGGAGCCAGGGTGGGGGATTTAGAGAGGATTTCAAGGTCCTACCGGCTTTCTCCAGCCTGAGCGGGAGCCTACGAGCTTAGTCCATGTTTGCAGGCCTCTGTGGGACAAGGAGGGCCCCTCCTGTGGCAGGACTCAGGGAAAGGCTCTTAGCTAAGCCAGAGGCCTGGTAGGCAGTGTGGCCTCCCAGGGCTGGGACCTTACTCTCAGGGGGAGCCCTGCTGGCCTATCCAGGGCCCCTTTAGCAAGAGGAGAACGTGGAAGGCTGCCTGCCAGGAGGTGGGTGTCCTCTTACGGCAGCCGGTGTCCTGTGACACGCAGAGGGTGTCTCATGGACAGGGGACCTGCCTGTTTTAAGGACGGGAGCCTGAGAGAACCTGGCGACTCACACTGTGGAGAGGGTTTAGCTGAAAAAGAAACACGCGGGCAGTGACTTTGCACAAGCTCTCTGCCTGACTTGCTTTCAAGGGTCCTTCCTGTTCCTGAAGTTGGGCTTCATGCCACTCTGGAACGTAGCAGCAGAGCCGTTGTAGCCAGCAGTGTTTCTGACTCTAAAAGCATCTAGCAGACTCATGGGAAACAGGGTGGATGAGGGGGAAGTGGTCATGTTGGAAGAGCCACAGCTGTCGGGCCCACCTGTGCCACTTCTGGGGCAGGCCCAGGCACAGGCGTGGACCTGTGGAGGGAGAGCCAGGCCACAGGGCAGCTTGCTGTGTTGTGACCTCAGCTGACCTCCTAGGCTTGACCCCACTCTGGCTGGCCTGTGGGCGGCCATGTCCAGGGTCTCCGCCACGGTCGCGCCATCTCTCTGTCTCCTTTCTTCTTTGTTGTGCCCCACCCCGGCTGGGGCTCTGCCATTCTCTGCTTCCTCTGGGCTCTCCTGTAATCCTGTCCTCCCCTTAAGGAAGGGGTGGGAGGTAGGGAGCTTGCTTAACTTGCATTTCTGGTTCTCAGAGTCTCCAGTGTGACCCTGGCATCATTTCTGCATTGGACCAGAGTGTCCTCGAGGACATCACCAGGCATCCAGCGTGTGTCTGTGCCCAGGGCACTTGGAATCAATATGTAAACTAGATCCTGTGACTCGCTGTGGTCATGATGACGTCACACTGGGTTTGGGTTTGTGTGAACATGTGAGCATGTCGTGGGAGCGTCTGTTGCATGTCCAAGAGCTGTGACCCTGCCTTGCATCTCCTCACCTCTGTATGATCTGGTTCAGCCTCCCCATCCCTCTGGGAGACCCCGCCGTGTTCAAGGCTGAGGTCAGTGGTAGACTGTCCTTTTTACAGCTTATTTGAGGGCACCCTCCTTCCAGTTAAGTGGAGTTACCACCACTGAGTCTCATGGCCCAGTGGGAAGGGTGTTGGGAGTGGGTGGAACAGCCCAGAAGGACTGGGCACCTCATTTCAGTCTTCTCATCAGGTGTCAAGAGCCAGTTTTCCAACTTTTCATTCTGAAATTGGACCTTGGGAGGTTCATGTGAGCCTTGCCACTGCGTGGGCTCAACCCTGGGACGCAGGGACCAGTGTTTTAGGAATCTCAGTACCCCTCTCACTCAACTTTGCGCCCAGCACACAGTGGGGGCTAAATGGATGCAGTACAGTGAGCACAGACTTTAGCTAGACCGCTAGCTCTGTCATGTATGAACTATATGGCTTTGGGCAGGCCGCTGACCCTGTCTAGGCCTCAGTTCCAGTCTGTAAAGTGGGGATTAGCTCAGTCTCTCTGCAGAGATGGACAATGAGAGGATGTATGTGAGCTCTCAGGGCCATGCCAAGCGTGTCCACCCCACGTGTGTGTTCACGCTATTGTGGATACATGCATCGTGGCTGAGTTGAAATGGAACCCCGAGTGTGCCTGCAGGCAGAGCCTCCGCACCATCTCCCCTGTCTCTGGTGTCCATTTTGTCACCATTGTCAGGTCTCTTCTCCAGCCTCCCTTTGTGAAAGCGAATTTGATTTCCATATAAAACACTGATGCCCTTTCCCTTATGCCAAACGGGAGGCAAAAGCAAAACCCCAAGCCCTCAGATGCTGTTTACACAAACCTGGTTCTCCATAGTGGACAGTGTGTTGAATTAACTACCTGGGGAGGCTGCATGCCTGGGAGGCTGCACACATGAGGTAGCTGCACACCTGGGGGAGGGCTGCATGCCTGGGGAGGCAGCACCTCTTGGGAGGCTGCACACTTGGAGAGGATGCACACCTTGGGAGGCTGCACACATGGGGAGGCTACATGGATTTTGGAAACTGTTCTTTTCCAGAGGAAGTGTCAGTGGCTCTGCTCTTCCCACCTGTCCTCCTGGGCTGCTCCTCCTCTGTGCCCAGCTCAGTCTGCAGGGACAGGGGGCGTGGCCTGGATGGATCCACGCCAGATGAAATGCGGCGCCAGGAGCCTTCCGCTGGGTTCCTTTACCCTTAATCATGTTTACTTTTGTTTGTTCATCTTTTGAAGTTTGAAAAACTGAAGGGTAACATACAGAGAAGTGCACGTGTGTCCACCCAGTTGGTGACCCATGCCTGTCACCAACTCCCCGGTGGAGAAGCGATGTCACAGAAGCCTCACCATGCCCTTCTGGTTCCTGCCCGGTCCCCAGGGGCTGCTGTCCTCATTCCAGTCCACTGACAAAATCTCCCAGTGTGTCCGCGGAAGCGTCTAGATGTCCCTGGTGCTGGCCTGCGGTCCCTCCTGAGTGTCTCTGGGATTGTAGGCCATCCGTTCTCATGGTTGCAGCATGTGCTGTGACATGAATACCTGTCCACAGCCTGCTCCTCTCTGGATGGGCGTTCAGTGGTTTTCAATCTGGGACTTCTGTGAGCTGTGCTGTTAGGAATGTGCTGTCATATCTTTTGGAGACTTTTTTGTGTTTTTGAGACAGTCTTGCCCCATCACTCAGGTTGGAGTGCAGTGGTGTGATCATAGCTCACTGCAGCCTTGACCTCCTCGGCTCAAACCGTTCTCCTACCTAAGCCTCCCAAGTAGCTGGGACTAGAGGTACACACCACCACGCCTAGCTAATATTTAACCTTTTTTTGGGGTAACAACAAGGTCCCATTATGTTGCCCAGGCTGGTCTTAAACTCCTGGACTCAGGCGATTTTCCTGCCTCGGCCTCCCAAAGTACTGGAACTATAGGTGTGCCCCTGCGCCCGCCCTTCTGGAGGCCTTGAGGATACACACGCACCCTGCAGTGGAGCTGCCAGGTCATGGGGTCGCCATATGTTCAGTGGATGCTGCCAGATACTCTTCAGAGCAGGGAGACCAGTCATCTGCTTGATCTGGATGAAGGACATTATTCCACATTCCGGCTAGACTTGGGTTTTGGAGCAGAATACCACTCTCGAATTCTGTGGCGGTGCCTGTTCCTCCTCCCCTCCCCCACACCAGGAGCCACCTGGGGGCCAGGTGAACCAGCTCCACCTGTGGTCACTGCTGCTTTTAGGGAGGCTCTTGAGGGATTTTTAGAACTGGTACTTGACATAGAAGCTTTTAGGGTTTTTTTTCCCCCAAAATGTCTCCTTTTCTCAAGAACAGAAAACACAATCACTACACCCCTCACAAAAGAAGTCCTCCACTCCCCAAACACCCTTAAGTGAATGAAATTTAGAGCTTAGGAAGATTTTTGAGTGAAAAGAAACACCAGTGAGGTTACAGATTTCCCAGAATCGGATGATTGGATCGTTGTCTTGTGGCTTCTGGTCGAGAAGCCTGGGAGTTGTTCCCTGGGAATCTGACAAGGCCAGGCAAGCAGAGTTGAAGGTGCCCTCCAGCTCCTGCTTGTCCTTTAAATACCCACAGGGAATGGGTGCTGTGGGCATGTGGAAGACAGAGGCCACCTGCCCATTCAGCCCCTTGCCAGTAGGGACGACTGGGTCTTGAGGGATGTGGCCAGATCTGCTGGTGTCAGCCTGAGCTCCTTCCTTGACCCCAGGCAACACTGCATGGACTATAAATCATCATGTCACCCGGCTGGTGATTTGGTCAGATCTGCTAGTGTTGGTCTGATCTTCTTCCCTGACCCCAGACAACACTTCATAGACTAAGTCATCACATCACCCAGCTACCTGTGACAGCCCCTCGCCAACACTCTCAAGCCCTGTAACCAGGGCAGCGCAATTTTATTTCACCAACAGGTATGAAGATGGTGGTGTTGACAGGACAGGGTGAGAGCCGGAAGAGCTTGGGCGTGAACGAAGCCCTGAGCCAGGGACTTGTCCTTCCAGGATTACAGGGGCCCTTTCTGAGGAGACTTGTGAGGCTGGTGCAGCTGAGTCAGGACTTCACCACGGGGTTCTTTTTGTGGGTGACACCTGCACCCTGAGGTTTGGCACTGAGTCTGGTTAGAAGATGGTCTTTGGTGAGGATGTGTTTCAGGGAATTTATTGCTTTTTTGTCTGCCTGTGGCCAAGAACAGGAACAGAGTGAGTACCTGTTCGTGGGGGGTGGCCCACTGCCATGGCTCATCCTATCAGGAACCCTCACAGAAGCATGCAAAGGACTTGGCAAAGGGTGATGGGATAAGGTGAGAGAAGGGGGGCATGTGTAACCTGTAATTTCATGCTGTGAAGCAAACAGGAGCAAACTCCACTATTCGTATGTGTGTAAAGTGACATGCGTGTGGGGAAGCGTGGCAGGACACACACTAGGACGTTAACAAGGCCACTGGGAAGATCACAGGGAGGGTGGGGTGTGGAAAACACTTAAGTGACATAATGCCCCTGGAATACATGGCGTGTGTGCATGTGCAGAGAGGAATGCACGCAAACATATGTATAAACAAAACAGCTCAGAGCTTCTGATGGGCGCAAGGCTCCGAGCCCCCTGGCCCATTGGCTTGGCACGGGGAGACTTGGGTCATCATGTTTTGGTTGAGACAACGTGAAGGATGTTGGTCAGAGCGGACACCACTGCACTTGGCAAGCCAGCAATCATGGCTCTTGCCCCGAAGCAGGAGCCATGGCTGGCATTCTCAAATTGCGCAAAGCTAGATTTCCAACTTTTCATTCTGAAATTGGACCTTGGGAGGTTCATGTGAGCCTTGCCATTGCGTGGGCTCAACCCTGAGATGCAGGGACCAGTGTTTTAGGAATCTCAGTACCCCTCTCACTCAACTTTGCGCCCAGCACACAGTGGGGGCTAAATAGATGCAGTACAGTGAGCACAGACTTTAGCCAGACCGCTAGCTCTGTCATGTGCCTGACCTGATGTACAATGTTTTTTAAACAGCAAGAGACATCCTAGTCTAGAAAGATAAGGCTGGTTGTGTCTTAGGTTTTGGCAATTAGCATGCTGATACCAACAGTATTCTCTACTTTTATTTCACAAGTCTGGGCATTTCAGGTGCGACTGGACCACTGTTCTCCACAGGTGCTAAGTTTTTAGCAATGGTGTTGGTGACTTCCAGGAGCAGAACCATTTGGGAACAGTTAGCTTGACTGCCCTCCTGGCCTCTCTGTGGTAGAAGACCCGTTTCTGGGGGTGGCCCTGGACCACCACCTGCTTCCCCCTTCATTGTCCATGGGAGCCGCCACAGGTCCAGGACTGGAGGACAGAATGGGGAGAAGGCAGAAGCTCAAAGATCTAGGGAAAGCCAGCCATGACCAGCACTTTCCCTCACTGCCCACAATGTAGATGGAGCCTTACAGCTGTAGGCAAACTGCCCAGTCTTTCAGTTCTCTTTCTAGAGGACTCAAGCACCCTGGACAAGCCTGATCTTATTATTAGATCCTGAAGGGCTGGGCCTGGGTCTTAAGTCCTGCATAATTCCTATGCACAGTAGGACCCAAGAAAGCCTTTCTCTGAAAAGGAACCCCATAGACCCATGGCTAGGCAGTGGCAAGCAAGAATTGGGAAAGGACTTTCCTTTCTTTCTTGTCATTCCCAGGGTTTATGAAGTGTGGGGTCTGTATGCTGTCCCTTTCCTCTTTGTGTTTGTGGAACTGGAAAAGTGTTTCCTTCTGGCCCATTGGGACTTGGTGCATGCACCCTACTGCCTGTGTTTCCACAGGTTGTGGAAGGGGTTCTGATGGTTGTAGAAGGGGTAATGTTGGGTGTGGAGGAGGTTCTTTTGGGTGTGGATGAAGTTCTGTTGGGTGTGGAAAGGGTTCTGTTGGACATGGAAATAGGTCTGTTGGATGTGGAAGAGGGTTCTGTTGGATGTGGAATGAGATTCTGTTGGGTGTGGAAGGGGGTTTGGTTGGATGTGGAAGTGGGCTCTGTTGGGTGTGGAAGGGGCTTCTGTTGAACGTGGAAGGGGCTTCTGTTGGATGTGGAAGGGGTTTTGTTGGACGTGGAAGGAGGTTGTGTTGGGTGTAGAAGGGGGCTCTGTTGGATGTGGAAGGAGGTTTGGGTGGATGTGGAAGGGGTTCTGATGGTCATGGAAGGGGTTTCTGTTGGTTGTGGAAGGGGTTTCTGTTGGACGTAGAAGGGATTCTGTTGGATGTGGAAGGGGTTCTGTTGGACATGAAAGGGGTTCTGTTGGACATGGAAGAGGGTTCTGTGGGACGTGGAAGGCTTTCTGTTGGATGTGGAAGGGTGTTATGTTAGGTGTGGAAGGGGGTTCTGTTGGACATGGATGGGGATTCTGTTGGGTGTGGAAGGGATTCTGTTGTATTTAGAAAGGGTGTCTGTTGGGTGTGGTGGAGTTCTGTTGGTGCTGCTTAAAGCTAGGAGTGCACCAACCCACTCATCGGAGGGATTTCTGTCTTCTTATGAGCTTTTTCATGAGGAACACAGAGTCTACCGAGGTTCCTGCTCCGTGTGGCTACCCAGTTCCAGGTAAGCTCCCAGCAGGCTCCTAGGTGCTGGAGAGTTGGGTGTCCTTTGAAAAGTGGAGTATCCTCTAGGATGGACTGATAGAGGGTTGCCATGGCAATGGGTGACCATGAGCTCCCCGAGTGGCTGGAGCTCCAGGGATGCTGGTCTTGGTTCCTTTCCCTCTGGGCAGGCCAAGAGGGAGGGTGGAGGGGTGGATTCTCCTCGCACTGCCTGCCCCACAGATTGTGGGAGAGTAGGGGAGAGTGATGTGGGATTTGAGGTGACTGCAGGAATAGCCAATGCCCTGGGCTCTGTCCCTTCCCGAGGCTCTGTCCCCTGAGGACCCACCAGCCCCAAGCCCTGCATGACTTCTCAGCTGGGGGTTCCACAGTGGGTGGCGTGAGGGGCTGTGGGCCATGCATGGTGTGACCTCAAGTCCATGTGTCTCCAGCCAGAGAGACAGATGTTTCCATGCTGCTGCCTCAGGTGCCTTGTACAGAGACTGGGTGGTGACGGCCCTGGGGACAGGAGGGACTTGCCTTAGGCAGGTGTGTCTTGGAAACAGTGAGTTTAAGAGCCAAATAAGGGTGTCTAAGAGCCAAATGAGGAATAGACCTGAGGATGGTTTTTGGAGTCTGCTGGGGGTCTTGGGACCAGCACCCACCCCTGTCCTCCTGTCACAGTCGGGTCACCATGCCCGGGTTTCTCTGGGAGTTACTACACCATTGCTTGTCTGTCTCTCTGCTGCCTGGCCAGTTGGGGGTCTCATGAGTGAGTGGGGCTGCTTGTTGGGGAGCCTGCTGGGAAGGCAGGGGGTCACCTCTTACACCCCCAAGAGGGGCATGTGAGACATGTGAGGGTCTTCTAGGGAGTCACCACCTACTTCTCCCCCAGGAGGGACACGCAGGATGTGTGAGGATCTCCTGGGGGGGTCACCTCCTACTCTTTCCCCAGGGGAACATGTGGGATGTGTGAGGGTCTTCTGGGGGGTCACCTCCTACTCCCCCAGAGGGGACACATGGAACACATGAGGATGTCCTGAGGGAGTCACCTCCTACCCCCCCAAGTGTGGACACATGGGACTTGTGAGGGTCTCAGGGGTAGCCTGCACCTGGGCGTCTCTAGTCAGAATGTTGGAGTTCCTGCTGAGTTGGGATAGCTCACCCCTCTGCATGACTGTGGGTCCCTCTGCAAGTGAGTTATTTATTATTTACTTTCAAAAATTGAGAGTCACACAGCATAAGATTCATCACTCTAACCATCTTGAAGTGCACATCCGGTGGTGTTTAGTATATTCACCACGTGGCACAGCTGTCACCACATCTACTTCCAGAAGGTTTTCATCACCCTAAAGGGAGATCTCGAGTTCCTGAAGCAGACATGCTCTGTCCCCTGTTCTCTGGTGACCGCCAGTCTTCCGTCTGTCTGCAGGATGTCCCTGCTCCAGAAATGTCATATACTGAAGTCATCGAGTGCACTTGGTCTTTTGTGTCCTCTCTCACTTGGTGTGATGTGCTCTGTGTTTACCCATGGCGTGTGCCGTCCTTTCCTTCTTTTCGTAGTTGAGTAGCAGTCTGTTGTGTGGATAGACCCCATTTCATTTGTCCATCTGTCTGTGGATGCACATTTGGGTTACCTCTGCTTTGGCTTTCTGGAGAATGCTACTGTGGACATCCATTCACATACAAGTTCTGTGCGACATCCATTCACATAGAAGTTATGTGTTTTCCGTGCTCCTGGACATGTGCCGAGGCATGGGTAATTCTGCATGTATGTTTGGAGGAGCTGTGTGCTGTTTTCCACGGCAGCCGTACCAGCAATGATGGCTCCAGCTTCCCTACCCGGCTGGCTCCTGTCATTGTCCGTTCTTGGCCTTGCCACCCTAGCGGGTGTGACGAGGCTCACTATAGTTCTGATTTGCATTTCCCTGATGACTGGATGCTGCTGCTTATCTTTTCTTGTGTCCATTGGTCATTTGTCTACTTGCTTTGGAGAAACGTCCGTTGGAACCCCTTGCCTGTTTGTTAATTGGGTTGTTCGTCTTCTCGTTCTTGTCTTCATGTGTACATGTGAGGAGTGAGTTTATCGCAACACGCGAGTGTCTTCCCTATACCAGCATGGCATGCCAGCCTGCAGAGATGAGGTTTAGCACCACTTAGACGCAGCATGGTCTCTGCCCCTTGGGCGGCTCCTTGGTACTCTTGGGGGTCCCCTCTTCCTTGGCTACCCTTGTGTGTTTTGGTCCTCGATGTGGTCCTTGTGTTGCCTCACCCCTTCCTGGCTCCCCACGCCCGTGGCACCCATCTACATGTGTCTATCACGTCTCCTAAATGCCCATGTCTGTTTTGGCTTCTCTGTGGAGCTGCACAAGTAGTATCCAGCTCCCTGTGGTCACAAGCCACTAAGTGCCCGGGCCAAGCCCTGGCGTCCAGACATCCTGTCTGGAAACACTATGGTCACCCCATTGGACTCCTCTCTCCTCCACCTGGCCTCACTCATTTGCTCTCCTGGAGAGCTTGTGCACCACCAGCTCCCTACCCCCACTCTGCTCTTCACTCCCACTGATGGCCTTGCCCCAGCCTCTATCTTCCAGCCAGACTTCTTGTTCTGCCCATGCTCTGCCAGAGACACTGATGGCATCTCGACCTTCTGAGAAACCATGACTCCTTATTGGGTCATGGGCCCTTCTGAATTTGACTACTCTGTCCCTTGCGTCCGGTTCCTCTGCTCACTGTCCCCTTGATTCTAGCTTTAACCATAAGGACTTTCCTGTGTTCTCCTGAATGGGCTGTGTTCACTCTAGTTGGCACACTCTGAGCGCCCTGCCACTGCCATGAGTGATATACATGACCAAAGACATGATCAGGCAGGATTATGGACCCAGCGTGCCCAAACAAAACACTCCTGTAGCTAGGGAACATGGTGGCTGTGGCTGGATGTGGATTGCGATTCCACCATTTATTGATGCGAAATAATTTCCACACTGAGTCGAAGTTAAAGTGCATTGTGTGCATCCATGACCCACATGTGTTGCGCTGGGGAGGACTCTGCGGAAAATTCAACAGTTACCCCAGCCATAGTCCTTGTCACTTTATTCATTTTCTGACCTCAAACCAGCAGGAAGTGCACCATGACAGCCCACTACTGCAACTGCCCCGCCACGAGTGCAGTGTCTCACACTTGGAGTTCCCCTCCACCTCAGGATAGCGTGTGGCCATTCCTGGGGATGTTAGTCCCCAGCGAGAGGAGCAGAGTTCGCTGAAGGGACCTCTGTTCTTTTCCAAGTAGTTTCTGAAAACATTCCATGTGCTTAGAATGTCATTTAGTGCTTTCTCTTCTTCCCTCGAAGTTTTACTCAGAACACTTCCAAGCCTTCTGGAGTTATAAAAGCTTCCTAGCATTTGTCTACACCTGTTTCCTTTCTCTCACCATCTATGTACGTGAGCCTGTGTACACGTGTACATGTGTGAACATGTGTGTGAGTCTGTGTGAGTGTGCATGTGTGTGTGAGCTTGTGCGCAAGTGAGTTTGTGAGTGTGTGTGCATATGAGCATGTGAGCATGTGCACACACAGCTGTATGTTCAGGATGAGTGAGACTTAGTTCACAGCACACCCTCCTCTTCTTGGTGTGTTTCCAAGCCACTGGTAAAACTCAGGGCTAAAGCTGAAGTCCTGAGTTCCTGGCTCTGGGCTGTCCCTGATGGGAGCACCTTGGGTGACCCTGAGCAAGTCTCTTCTCTGGTCAACCTCAGTTTCCTCATCTGTGGAATGAGGGTGGGCCACCGCTCTTTGAGACCACTCTTTGTAACTTGGCGCTGGTGGCCATAGGACAGGCAGAGCTTAGTCCTCTGGGAAGTGTCAGGAGGTACTTAATGTACTTGCGAGATGAACCCCAGGAACTCACTACTGGCTGGGCTCTGGCCAGGCCTGTGCCTGGTTTATCACAAGGAGTGTTTTTTCCATGAGAGTGACCATTGCTGTGCTTGTGAGGCAGACAGTGAGTGTGCAGGGGGGCCACAGTGGACTCTGACTTACTTGCTACCCAGCTGTAGGGGGCTAAGCGGTGCTGGCTCCCCCAGGCACCTGCTTGTCCAACTTGCTGCTGCCTTGTCTCCCTCACACCCTTTATGGGACTTCTGTTTGGGGAATCTTGCCACCCCGCCTCTGTCCCTGGTCCACCTCCAGGTTAAATATCCAGGGATGGCAGTGGGCTGAAGATGTGGTGATGGTGACCTTCCTGGCTGGACCTGAGGGACTGTGCGCTCATTGGGGAGGCTGACACGGCTGCCAACGTACTTCTGCAAAGCCCGGGGCATAGGCCTGTTGGAAGTTCTGGTAAAGGAGAGAAGAACTGAGATGTGGGGAGAGGGACTGGTGTGTGCAGGATCTGGGGCTCACATAGTCACTGAGAAGCATATGTTGGAGACCTGTGTGTGCAGGGTCTTTGTACAAAGTCCCTAATGTGGGACGCTATCTTGTGTGCCATGTTACAGAGGAGGCAGAGATCATGTGAGCAACTGTCATGCCTGCGCTCCCAATGGTCACCCTCTTTGATGAGGACATGATGTCCCATCTGCAGGAGAGGACAAGGTGACTCAGGGCAGTCCCTGCCCGAGGCAGGCAGCGAGCAGAGGCAGCACTGGGACTTGAGTCCTTGCTGGGCTTGTGCCCCACACCTCAGCCTTGGGGTCTCTGGCTCCCATAAGTGGGTTCATGGTGGGGTGCCACCTACAATTATGCTCACTGGCCTCAAGATAAGGATGGTGCTACCAGATTTCTAACAAAGTTTACTCCATTTTCACCCAGTGGTTCTCAGCCAGGGCCATCTTATCCCCAAGGGATGTCTGGAAATATCTTGAGACATTTTTCAGTTGTTACAGCTGGAGAGAGTGAGGTTTGTAACGGGCCATGGTCGTGGTTGCTGCTAACGTACCACAGTGCCCAGGTCCACCCTGATGCCCCTAAACAAACATCCCTCAATGCCCAGGTTCATCCCTACCCCCCTAAGCAAATATGCCTCAATACCCAGGCACCCCATGTCCTAAACAAACATCCCTCAATGTCCAGGCCTGTCCCCTCCCCTCCTTACCCCATAGCTAAGAATTACTCAGTCCAAAGTGTCAGTGGTGCTAAGGTTGAGGAACTCTGATTTAACTGGAAGGATTAGCCTTAATCTTAAAATGATATCATTCTGAATTTGGGGATATGTATTAAATGTTCTTGCTTTCAAGAAACAGTGGTGTTAAAAAAACTTGGTGAGACTATGTTGATCCATCCAATTTTTGTTGTTGTAAAAATATCTTGGACTGTGAAATTCAAACATCTAGGAGTGACTTGATCTAGGAATGATATAAAAACACTGTCTACAGGGATTAGAGGAGGAAAGTGTCTCTTGTGGGTCAGACGGTGTAGGGGCTGGTCCTTGGTGCCTGGAGCTTGGCTTAGTGAAGTGTCTCCTAGACTGCCTGCCTAGGCCTACAGTGGCAGGAGGCATTCTGTTCTGATGTTGGGCATCTGCCTAAGACCATGAGCATGCCAGTACTGGGGCGAGAGAGGCCTGTAAAAGAGCTCCTTCCCTCTGTGGCTGGCTGAGGGGTTTTGACCGAGAGAGTTTTGGGCCCTGCTTGGGGCCCTGGCAGGTGCTGTTTGTGTCCCGGAAGGCCTGACTTTTCCTATCTCTGGTTTTCTTAGGGTTTCCATGTTGGACAAGGCCTCGAGCCCAGGTGAGAAAGCTGCTCCGATCCCCTTGCCCTCCCAGCCTATGGGACTCCCTGTCCTGTGATTCTGGCCTGGATGTATCCAACTCTGCTTGGTCTCTCTAGTCCAGTATACACTCTACCACAGACAGAATTATCTTGCCAGAGTGTCACTGGTCACGTCCTCACCTTCGTTTACAGCCTCCAGTGGCTCCTCATTGACACGGGATAAAGTCCTATCTCCTTGGCATGGCTATTCTGGTGCGGCTCTGGGCCCGCCCCCTTCCTTTTCTGACCCAACCTTTGCCTTCACCGCCCTCAGCCCTGGTCTGCATCTCAGGTGGCTCCTCTCCTCTGGTATCTACCTGGAAGGCCCTTTCCTCTCTACTGTCTCTGGAAGCTGCCCCAGGCCCTAGAGAGAGTCAGTTTCCCTGTTACTCTCCCACAGGCCTGTGACCTGGGGAAGGCAGGACCTGAGTTGTTCCACTGTTCTGTAACCCCATGCCTAGCATGGTGCTGATCACATGCAGGTGCTTAGCAGCTGTTTGTTGGTTGGAAAACAAATGGACAAGGAGGGAAAATTTAGAGTGGAGGTAACAGTGTTCAACCTGACTGGACCCGGTGGCTCATGCCTGTCAGCCCAGCACTTTGGGAGACAGAGGTTGAGGCCAGGAGTTTGAGATCAACCTGGGCAAAATAGAGAGACACCGTCTCTACCCAAAAAACACAAAAAACAACAACAAAAAAACCCTAGAGGATAAATAAAGACAAAAAAGAGAGAGAAAAACAAAACAAAGGACAAAAATGCATAATCTTTGTTATCACCCATGGTTGTTTGAGGCATGAACACGAGACCATGTTTTTTTAAGAACTTTGAAAAATGTGAGGTGGTACAAATGCAGAGCAAGGTAGTCACCTCTGTTCTAAAGTAGAGGATGCTTACCCTGGCCCGTGATACACGTCTGGCATGCTGCCTGTCAACTTACCATCACATGCTGCGTTTCTGCAAGTGAGGGGCCTGGTGTCGAGGCTGGGGTTTCTACATCACCTGGAAGAGCCCAGGGGGCTGGGTCTCATGCAAGTCAGCACAAATAGGCCTTGTTGGTGCAAGAGGCAAATGTGACTTGAACTGTGTATGACTCAGTGGCCTGGACCTGCAGGAGGCCTCTGGTAATAAGGCATCCTCCTCATTTCTAGAACGAGGGCCTTGAGGGGTAGTCCTGGGGGTGGTCTTGGTTTTCTTTCCTTCTCCTGTCTGACCCTCCCTTCTCTGAGCAGCATGTATCCTAGCCACCCTCCGAATGAACATGGCCCTCGAAAGAAATGGAAGGAGACACTGGGGCTGGCAGCACTTTGCACATGCAGCTGTCCTAGCCTTTAGGGCAGCTACCTGGGAATGTGTCTGACTCTCAGCCCTTGGGCTGACATTCCACTGGGGCAGGGATTTCCTTGGATACTCAATGAGCAGATGCCGTTCTTAGAGCAGGTGCACATGGAAGTTTGCTGAGCGCCCTGAGGAACAGTGAAGCTCTCCTCTGTGCCAGGTCCTTGGTGCAGCCTATCCCTCCCTCCCTCCCTCTTTCCCTCCCCCCATCTCCTTCCTTCTCGCCCTCCCTCCCTCCTTCCTTGCCTCCCTTCCTCCCACTTTCTCTTTGTTTCCCCAATCCTTCCTTCCCCCTTCCTTCCTTCCCTCCCTCCGCCTCTCTTTTCTGAAAGGAAAGATTCTTCCTCCTTTAGCGAGATCCGAATAGCACCATTTTCATTGACACTCCTCAGGCCACCCTTGGTGTCACCCACAGGCTTGCTTCTCCTCTGGGCACCATCTCAGGGCTCAGGGGCACTGGGTCTTGAGGCTAGATCCTCTGCCTACTTCTCAGACCCTGAAGTTGGCCTGTCCCAGAAAGGGTGTGGGAGTAGGCGAATGCAGGGAGGAGGCCTTAAGGATTCACTGGCAAAATTGATGACAAAGGCTGGCCCTGTGGTTTATGGATCATTTAAGCCATGCTCCTCTGCCCAGGCCGCTCCTCTGCCTGGGGCACTCCCCTGCCCAGGCCACAGAAGGCAGCTGCTGCTTGGATGCATGTCTTGGAGAGATAAGGAAAATGCCCCTTGTTTTGACTTCAGGATGTCGTCTTGGTTTATTATCTGGCGCGATTCAGCTTTCTCTTCACATGCCCCTGGTCTCAAGACAACTTTCCAAGTTACCAGTAGGAGAGGTTGGATCCTGAAGTTCTGGAAATGGAGGGGACGCTGACACAGAGACTGGCCCTGGCCAGCCCCGTCCTCAGGTCTCCCTCTACGGCTCAGCAGCTCTGGCCTCTCAGTGATCTGCCCGCATCAGCCCTGAGTGGGCAAACTTTTCTCACGACCTGCAGCGAATCTTCCCACCTCCATGGTGCGGCTCTCCCCCAAGGAGAGAACTGCCCGGGCCCCCACTCTGGAAGGCCAGCTCCTCCCTCGGTCCCCAGAGCATGTGGTGGAGGGTGACCTCCACATCAGCTTCTGCAGTCTATCCTGGGCCTCCCTCACAGCTCAGACAGTCTGACTTCCGCGGGGGCCTTCTTCACCTGACCCCAGGGTGTGGCTTTCCATCTGGGTAGAAAGCGGGTCCTGTGGGGGCCCCCGTGCCCACCCTGTGGCATGAAGATCCTCAGCCCATGGTCCTGTGGGATTCCCGTGCCCACACTGTGGCTTGCGGGTCCTTGCCCCATGGTCCTGTGGGACCCCAATGCCCACCTTGTGGCATAAGGGTCCTTGCCCCATGGTCCTATGGGATCCCCGTGCCCACCCTGTTTTGGGTGGACCCTTGCCCCATGGTCCTGTGGGACCCTAGTACCCACCCTGTGGCATACAGGCCCTTGCCCTGTGGTCCTGTGGGATCCCAGTGCCCGCCTTGTGGCATGAGAATCCTTGCCTCATGGTCCTATGGGATCCCCGTGCTCACCTTGTGGTGTGCAGGCCCTTGCCCCATGTTTCTGTGGGGTCCCTGTGCCTTCCCTGCAGCTTTCAGGTCCTTGCCCCATGGTCCTAACCTTGCCCAGGGGTTCTGTGGGATCCCCCCATGTCGTCCACCCTCAGTTGATGAAGAGTCTGAACATGCTGGAGCTGGGCATTAGGTGTCCCACAGCATTAACAAAATAACGAGTGTGTAAATGACTGGATCAGGCATCGGGATGTGGCAGGACCTGGCACTCCCAGGGGCCTACATGTTCGGTCTTCCCAGCACTTCTTGAGTGTCTGCTCTTGGGGAGTAGGTGCAGGGTCACAGAGCTGTGTAAGGCCTGGTTCCTGACATGGGAGGGGAGTGGCCATGCAGACTGCATACATGAAAGACACAGCGACTGAGCATGGACCATGAGGGGCAGGGAGGGGACCGGGAGCACTTCCCGGAGGAGGTGGTAAGAGGGAAGGGGGACAGGAGATCCAGGCTGATGGACGGAGGGTGAAAGGGCTGAGCCTGGATGTGCCCTCGGTGGCTGCAGTCCTAGAGAGCCACAGCCCTCCTCCCAGTGGGGCAGCTCCTCAGGCGGCACCCTGTCATCCCAGGAACTCTTTTCCTGGCATCTGGCCCTAGGGAGGGCCTGCAGGCATTCCTTTCTTCCACTTCCCCCTGCTTTGCCTGGCCCTTGTGACTGGAGCCTGGCCTCCTGAGGAGGCCCCAGGGTTGGAGAAAGGAGATAAGCTTCCAGCCCAACCCTTGGCTTCCAGGAGGTGTTCTTCTCCCCTACCTTCCTTGTGCGGGCTGAGACCACTGCCTGCCTGCCAGGCTTGCTTGTGAGGTCTCTCTCTGGGAAGGCCTTCCTTCTTTCTGCCCCTCTAGGTGTGGCCACCGCCTCTCTGGGAAGATCTTCCTTCCTTCTGCCCATCCAGATGTGGCCACCTTCCCCAGGCCTGGCTCCCTCTGCATGGGAATGTGCAGGTCTCTGAACCCCAAAGCTGCATGGACCCTCCCTGTGTCTCATGATGCCACTAGGAGTAATAGCCACAGATGAGGATGGCTCAGAGATTACCATGTTCTGTGACAAGCAAGGTGCCGGGGTCATTGATTTTTAACACCTTAAAAGCTCATACCCCCCAAGTCTTCCGTGTTCTCAAGGTAACTGCTTAGTTATGTCTGGGATGGGGGGAATCCAGGAGTGTGGGGTCTTGGGGCAGGACTGAGAGCAGACCGTCCTGAGAAGAAAGCCCCCCCACAGCAGCCCCGTGGGGGCAAGCTCCCGCTTATCTCTGCCTCACATTCGCAGACTCTGCTGTCTCTCTGGACGCCGGCCAAGCCCATGGGGAGTGCGGAGCAGCCGATATGTGGGCCAGCCCTCTGCGTCCTTGTGGGCCGCAGTGAAGGTCTCTTCGTCCCCAGCCATTCCCTTTCCAGCCATTCCCTTTCCAACTGTTTCCTTTCCTCCAGCCCTGGGGAATCTGCCCATCTCATCCAACTAATTTCTGGGAGGGGGGAGACCCGGCTTCCACGTTTGCAGGAGCCCGTGCTTGTTACTGTGAATATCTTGGCAGAGGGGTGCTTGGTGAACAGGTTCAGGTCAAATGGCATGGCCAGCTGCCACCATTCTGTGACTCGGTGACTTAGGCTTCGGCCAGGGAGCTCCCAGCCTTCCCTGTGAGACCCTGCCCTGCTCGCCTGGGTGTAGGGCCAGGGATTTGGTTCTGCTTTGGGTCCTTTCATGTTGCTTTTGTCCTGGCAGCAATAGAGGACACTGGAAAGAAGATTCTAGCCCTGTGGGAGCAAGGGCTTCTGGGAAACTGGATGAGGCCTTCATGGCTTCATATGGGTGCTCAGAGCGTTTAGAATGTTGGAGCATTTTGGTTTTCAAGTTTGGGATGTTCTCCCTGTACTGAGGACTAGGACTTCAACATATGGATATTTTGGGAGCATGATTTACCATAATATCCTCCTTCCTTCTGAAAAATGTGTGTGGTGGTTTTTGTTTTTTGATGTTGTTTTTTGAGAAATAAAAACCTCTATATGGTAAAAGATTCAAATACTACAAACAGCAAATTGGGAGAGAAAAGTGATCCTGAGTCTTCCCACCCTGTTCCCACACCCTCAGTTCCTGGTCTTCCATGAGATGCCCCTGCTTTGTTTCTTCCTGTGTCTTCCATGAACAGATGTGTACACCTCTCTACCTTTTACTTTTTCTCCCTTCAAATGGTTGCATTCCAAATGCCCTGTCTCACACCTTGCCCTTTAAAATTTAACAATATAGCACAGAGATTATCTATTTTAGTGGGCATATTTTTAACAGATGCGTACAAGTTTATTGTGTGTATATACCAGAATTTATTTAATTTTACCTCTTTCGATGGATGTTTAGATAATTTCCATTCTTTGCTGCAACAAAACATAATTTGTATAAATCTTTTTCTACCTGTGAGTGTAAGTCATGCATACATCTTACTCTTTTGTAAGGTTATTTAAAAAAATTTGTTTTTGTAGATACGAGGTCTTGCTATGTTGCCCAGGCTGGTCTCAAACTCCTGGTCTCAAATGATCCTCCTGTCTTGGCCTCTCAAAGTGCTGGGATTAGAGGCATGAGCCATTGTGCCTGGCTTCTAAGGCTCTTATATATTATATACATTGAGAACATTTGAGAAAGATTTGTTAAGTTCATAGCATGGACAGCATTTGATATTCCACCGTATTGATGCATTGATGTTTACTCTGTCCATTGGCTCATCCTAGATTGCTTCTTACTTGAAACTCATTAGTCATGAGAACCCTTGCATCTAAATCTCTCCTTTTGATGGTTCACCTTTGTTTATTCCTTAGCATAGGCTTCTAGAAGTGGGTCATATAATCGGAAAGTTGTTAAGATCTGGAGCCTATTGCTAAGTGTCATCTAGCTAAGTGTATCGATTT
Organism: Carlito syrichta; assembly: GCF_000164805.1. Taxonomy (NCBI): domain Eukaryota; kingdom Metazoa; phylum Chordata; class Mammalia; order Primates; family Tarsiidae; genus Carlito; species Carlito syrichta. The sequence continues at coordinate 59,522 of NW_007232533.1, forward strand.
ATAATGCTGCCGGCAGAGTGCCCCTACCTCCCCACAACACTGGCATGATTATTAGAACAAGAACAAAAACTTTGCTAATTTAATATGTGAAATATGGCATTTCATTGTCTTAATTTTTTGCTTGTTTATTAACTACTCTTATTTCCTCTTTTGTGGCCTGTGTCCTCGGGCCTTTTCCCTATTAAGATCTTAATGCTTTTTAGAACAATTTGTATGGCACTTTATATATTAAGGATATTAATTTGTCGTATGTATCCCATGTGTGGCAAATAGTTTAACCAGCTTGTGGTTTGACTTTTAAAAATTTCTCTTTAGACCAACTTTACTATGGTATAATTCACAGTCAATAAAAAGCACTCATTTTAAGTATATAGTTCCATGAGTTTTGACAAATGTGTGTACCCATGTAACCAAAACAGGATATCTTTGTTACCCCCAAAGTCCCTTGTGCCTCTGTGCAGTCAACATATCTGTCAGCGTAGCTGGTGTTGCTGGTTCTGAAGTCTCCTATAAGCAGAGCCATGTGTGATGTGCTCTTCTGAATTCGGCTCATTTTGCTCAGCCTTTACAGGTCGGCCTCACTCACACTGTCATGTAGCTCAACAGCTGCTTCTCTTATCGCTAGGAGTGCTCCACTCTGTGAATATACCGCAGTTTTCATCCATTTGCTGGCTGGTGGGCGTTGGGGTTGCTTCTAGTTCTGGCTATTGTGAATGCAGTTGCCGCGAATGTCTGTGTGTCTTTCTTGTTTTGGGACATTTGCCCTCACTTCTCCTTGATAGATACCTAGGAGAGAGACTTCTCAAGTCGCATGGTCAGTACATGTTTTTACTGCTTGCAACTGCTTGCTTGTTTCCAAAGTGAGCGCGCCATTTTACATTTCCATCAGCAGCATGTGACTTCTGGTGGCCATGTTGTTGCCAGCAGTTGGCATGACCCACATATTCTATGCTAGTCGTGAGTGGGCGTGAGTGGCAGTGGCCCGTGGTGGGCTGTTGGTGTTTCCCCAGTGACTAGTGGTGCTGAGAGTGTTTCTCAAATTTGCTGGCAGTTTGCTTTCTTTGGTGAAGGGTCTGTTCAAATCCTGCCCTACTGCCCTAGCTTTTATCATCGTGTTGTCTTCTTTTTACTGAGTTGCCAGGGTTCTTTGTGAATTCTAGATATAGATCAGCTGTCACATATGTATGGATATGTATGTGCTATGTATGTACAGTGGGTGCACAATGTATGTGTACTATAGGCATGTACTAGAGATGTATGTACTTGGGCATTTTGGGAGACCGAGACAGGAGGATCACTCAAGGCCAGGAGTGTGAGACCAGCCTGGGCAACACAGTGAGACCCCAGCCTCTACATATATACATATGCACACACACACATATATATATGCCAGGTGTGGTGGCTCCTGTGGGACAGGGGTTGCAGATATAGGGATGGCATGGATGTGGGAAGAGGGTAGAACTTTTAGGAAACAGGGCGCTTAGCCTTGCCTGTAGGGAGAGAACATGGAGGACAAGCCTGGTGATTGCTGGGTGCCCGCAGAGGTGCCAGGATTCCACCCTGGGTGTCATGAGCCCCTGAGCCATGATTGGAGGGTGCACCCCATGGTGGTTCTGCCTGGGAGACCAACAGGAGGAGGCTGAGATGGTGCTGGCGGCATTAGCTTTAAGGACTGCTGGCAAGGTTGGTGGGGTGGGCGGTGAATAGCCAGCTTTCAGTCTCAGAAAGGGTGACGCTAGCGGGAAGGCTCAAGACTGACCTCAAAGTTCAAGTGGAAATGCTGGGCGTGACATCTCTGCTTTAACCAGAAATGACGACAGGAGGAGAGACATGTTTGCCAGGGGTGAAGTGGAAAGGAAGTGACAGCGCCTCACTTCTGGAGAAAGTCAGTGACATTCGTGAGTGTGAGAACATTTGCTTAGATTTTGTGTGGCATTCTACCATTTCTGAAGTGCTCTTACAAACCCCTTCTTTTTTCCCATTTAAGCCTGGTGGGAGAGGCAGGGCAGGGCGACCCATCTTCCACCTCATCACAGGGAAGCTCAGCTATTAATTCTCCAAGTTAATAGGTCCGTGTGGTGCCAGGGGTGGGCAGGCTAAGATTGTGACCTTGACTTCTGCCTGCTCACTGTGCCCTTGCTGGCCTTCTGTGGATGTGAGGTTGAGAATGTCTGTCTGGCCAGACCTGAAAAATGGGGAAGGCCTATGAAGTAACTGACATGAAAGAAAGAATGAATGATGGACATCAGTAGGGTGCAAAAGGCAGCCTTTTGATGGTGAGTTCCATCATGCTGGAGCTGGGAGTTGGTGGGTCCCATGTAGGCTATGGCTGGCTCCAGGCTGACTGGGGTGTAGGTACAGAGGAAGGCAGCCCTCCCTCAGGCTGGGGTGGGCATGCAGGGCCCTGAGGCCTCCCAGGTCAAGGTAGGGAAGGTCAAGGGTTCACAGGTACAAGGAAAAACTCTGGACTTGAGTTCAAAGGCCTCGAGGTTTTTGCCATGTCCTGACTGTGGGTGAGATGCTTGATCTCTGGAGCCTCAGTCTCTTTGTCTTTGAAATGTTATGTTACATGCCCTGGAAATGTGGAACTCCTTGGGAATTTCCTCTGTGCCTTGGGTAAGCACTTGCCCCTTTGAGTGGTTAAGGGAGCGAGAGGTTGGAAGATGCCACTCTGGTGGCTTTGGAGGAAGGGGCCATGAGCCGAGGGGTGCAGGGGCCACTAGGAGCCATCAAGAGAAGGAAACAGGTTTTCTCCTCAACCTCAGAAAGAACCGATTCCGACAACAGCTTGGTGTTAGCCCAGTGAGCTCAATCTTGGACAGTCTGACCTCAAGCTGTGAGGTAGTAAGTCTGCGTTGTTTTAAGTCACTAAGTCTGGTAATCTGTTATGGTAACCCTCGGAAACAGACACAGTGCACTTAAGATTCATCCACGTCACTGCAGACACAGACGTGCTCACTGTGTGGATGAGACATGACTAGCTTATCCAGTGACCACCTGGTGGACATTTGGGCTGTTCCCGAGTTTGGGCCATTCTGAATAAAGCTGCCATGAACATCCTTATCTAGGACTTTGTGTGGACACATGTTTTTATTTCTTTTGGGCAAATGCCTAGGATAAATGAAAACATAAGTGTGTATTTAACTTTAAAAGAAGCTGTTAAACTGCTTTCCACAGTGGTTGCAGAGTGTGGCATCCGCCAGCAGTGTGTGCGTGTGTGATTGTTCTGTGTCCTTGCCAGTGCGTGGCATTGTGTCATTTTGCTTTTAGCCTTTATTGTAGATGCTATCTACAACATGGTATCTCGTTGTGCTTCTGATTGCATTTCCCTGATGGCTAATGATGTGAACATTTTTTTCACCTGCTTTTTGGCCATCTAAATCTCTTCTTTTGTGAAACGTCTGTTTGGTTCTTCCACCCATTTTAAAAAATTGGGTCATTTTTCTTCCTATTATTGGGTTTTAGGAGTTCTTTACATATTCTGACTACATGTCCTTTAGCAGATATATGCTTTGCAAATATTTTCTCACAGTCTGTGGCTTGTATTTTTTTTTAATTTTTAATTTTAAAGATGTCGGGTACAATTCAGGTTAAGTTTACAAATATTAATTATGCAGGTACCCTTGTAGATGAGGTGTGTCCCTCCTTCCCCTTAGAATCCCACTACTGCCAATCCCTCACCCTCCCTGACAATTTCTCACTACTTATAATCCTTTTCTTATGGTATTATAATTGTTCAAGGTTCACTTATATCACACGTTATACTCAGTTCTTTGTTTCTGGGGTAGATTACTCAGTATTATAGACTCTAAGTCCATACAAGTTGCTATGAAGTCCATAATTTTGTCCTTCTTTATGGCTGTGTAATATTTCATTGTGTATATGTACCACATTTTAAAAAAATCCAGTCCTCTTTTGATGGGCAGCATGGTTGGTTCCATGTTCTTGCTATTGCTGTTATGCTGTGATAAACATGCGTGTGCAGGTATCTTTTTCATAGAGTGATTTGAGTTCCTCCAGGTATATTCCCAGTAGGGGAATTGTGGGGTTGTATGGAAGGTCGATTTTTAGACCTTTTAGGAATTGCCAAACCATTTCCCACAGTTTGTACTAGTTTACATTCCCACCAACGGTGTAGAAGTGTTTCCTTTTCGCCACATACTCTCCAGCATCTGTTGTGTTTTGAGTTATTGATGATGGCCCTCCTGACTGGAGTTAGGTGGTATCTCAGTGTGGTTTTTATTTGCATTTCTTTGATGACTAGTGAGGCTGAACATTTTTTCATGTATCTGTTCGCTGCTTGTATGTCTTCTTTTGAGAAGTACTTATTCATATCTTTTGCCCATTTTTTTTTTTTTTTTGAGATGGAGTCTCACTCTGTCGCCCAGACTGGAGTGCAGTGGTCGCTCCCGGCCACCGCTGCCTTGATCTGCTGGGCTCCGGCGATCCTTCTGCCTCAGCCTTCCAAGTAGCCGGAATTACAGGCATGCGCTACCACGCCCGGCTGATTTTTTGATTTATTGTAGAGATGAGGTCTTGCTGCCCAGGCGGGTCTCGAACCCGTGGGCTCAGGCAATCCACTCACCTCAGCCTCCCAAAGGTGTGGGATTACAGGCTGAGCCACCGAGCCCGGCTTTTTGCCCATTTTGTAATGGGACTGTTTGTTTTTTTCTTTTTGGCATGGTTGAGTTCCTTATAGATCCTAGATGTTAGACCTTTGTCAGATATACAGTTGGCAAATATTTTTTCCCAGTCCGTGGGCTGTCTCCCTCTTCTCTTGATGGTTTCTTTGGCTTTGCAGAAGCTTGTCAGTTTGATGAAGTCCCACTTATCTATCTTATCTCTATGGCATGGGCTTTTGGGGTTTTGATTAGGAATTGGTTGCCAGTTCCAAGTTCTTAAGACTGTCTCCTGCATTTTCTAAGGTTCTTATAGTTTGAGGTTTTATGTTTAGGTTTTTAATCCATTTAGAGTTGACTTTTATGTATGGTGATAGGTAGAGTTCTTGTTTTAATCTTATGCAGTCAGCCAGTTTTTCCAGCACCATTTACTGAATAGATTCTCCTGTACCCAGTGGTTGGTGGCGCAGGTTTTGTCGAAGATGAGTTGGTTGAGAAATTGAGGTTTTGCTTCTGGAATCTCTATCCTGCTCCATTGATCTATATGCCTGTTCTTGTACCAATATCAGGCTGTTTTGATTATTGTAGCTTTATAATAAAGTTTAAAGTCTGGAAGCGTGATACCTCCTGCTTTTTTTTTTTTTAACTGAGAATTGTTTCGGGTATTTGTGGTCATTTATGTCTCCATATAAATTTCTATGTTGTCATTTCTAGTTCTGAGAAGAATGTTGCTGGTGATTTAATAGGCATTGCATTAAATCTGTAGATTGCCTTGGGTAGAATGGTCATCTTAACAATGTTGATTCTTCTAATCTTTGAGCATGGAATATTTTTTCATTTGTTTGTATCTTTGATTTCTTTGAGCAGTGTTTTGTAGTTTTCATTGTAAAGGTCTTTCACATCTCTGGTTAGGAAGATGCCAAGGTATTTCTTTCTTTTTATTTTGTGACTATTGTGAATGGGATTGTGCTTTTTATTTGAGTTTCTGTTTGTTTATCGTTGGTGTATAGAAATGAGACTGTCTTTTGCACACTTATTTTATACCCTGAGACTTTACCAAAGTACTTTATCAGTGCAAAGAGGTTTTTGACAGATTCTCTTGGGTTTTTGAGGTATAGAATCATGTTGTCTGCAAAGAAGGATAACTTAACTTCCTCTTTTCCTATTTGGAGACCCCTGATTTCCTTCTCTTGTCTGATTGCTCTAGCTAGGACTTCCAATACTATGTTGAACAGGAGGGGTGAGAGTGGGCATCCTTGTCCTGTTCTGGTTTTTAGAGGAAGTGGTTCCAATTTCTGTCTGTTTAGCAGTATGTTGGCTGTGGGTTTCTCATAGATGGCTCTTAATATTTTGAGGTATGTTCCATCTATGTCTAGATGTTTGAGTGTTTTTATCAAGAAGGGGTGCTGGATTTTATCAAAAGCTTTTTGCGCATCTAATGGTATAATCGTGTGGTTTTTATTTTTACATCTGTTGATGTATTTAATTACATTTATGGTCTTGTGGATATTGAACCAGCCTTGCATCCTGGGGATGAAGCCTACTTGGCCATGGTGGATGATTTTTGAGGTGTGTTGCTAGAATCTTGTTGAGAATTTTAGCATCTATGTTTATCAAGGATATTGGCCAGTAGTTCTCTTTCTTTGTTGGATCTTTACCTGGTTTGGTATCAGTGTGATGTTAATTTCATAAAATGATTTAGGGAGAATTTCATCTTTCTCAATTGCCTGGAATACTTTCAATAGGATTGGTATCAGCTCCTCCTTGTATGTTTTGTGGAATTCTGCTGGAAAGCCATCTGGTCCAGGGCTTTTTTTTTGGTAGGTAGTTTTCTTATGATGTAATCAATTTCCTGGGTTGTTATTGGTTTATTTAGGGTCTCTATTTCTTCTTGTTTCAACCTGGGGAGGTTGTGTGTTGTAAAAAAGTCCTCCATTTCATTTAGGTTTTCATGTTTGTTTCCATACAGATATACATATTAATCTCTGATAATCCTTTGTATTTCTTGGGGTTAGTTGTGACTTCTTCTTTTGTATTTCTGATTGTGTTTATTTGGAATTTTAAAATATTTTTCTTGGTCAGTCTAGTTAGGGGTTCATCAATCTTGTTTATCCTTTCAAAAAACCAGCTTTTGATTTCATTGATTTTTTTTGTCTTCTATGACTCAAATTTGGGCTTTTATTTTGGTGATCTGGATTCTTCTGCTGAAGTTAGGGTTTTGCAGGTCTTGCTTCTCCACCTTCCTTAGGTGATTTGTTAGGCTGTTAACTTGTGATCTATTTTCTTCTTGTGTGTTCATAGAGATGTAACTTCCCCTTATTACTACTTTCATGGCATCCCAGAGATGTTTCTTCGTTTTCATTTGTTTCCAGGTATCTTTTAATCTCTGTTTTGATTTCTTTGTTAACCCAGGAGTTGATTAGCATCATGGTGCTTAGTGTCCATATCTTTGTGGGTTTAGGGGAACTTTGTTGGTGTTGATGTTTATTTTTTATTCCACTGTGGTCTGAGAAGGTGCATGGCAGAATTTCAACCTTATGGAATTGTTTATGCTTGATTTACAGGCAAGGATGTGGTCGATCTTAGAGTATATTCAATGTGATGGTGAGTAGAATGTATATTCTGTGGTTGTTGGGTGGAGTGTTCTGTACATATCAGTTAAGTCCATTTGGTCAAGCATCACATTGAGGTTCTGGATCACTTAATGACTTTTTGTCTTGATGATCTGTCTAGGATTGTTGGTGGGGTGTGTAAGTCCTCAGCTATGATAGTGTTAGAGTCAATATCTTTTTTTAGTTTACCTAGAAGCTGCTTTATGAAAGTTGGTGCTCCTATGTTGGGTGTGCATATATGTTTAGAATGGATATTTCTTGTTGATGGATTGAACCTTTTATCATTATGTAGTGACCTTCTGTATCTTTTAAAATTTTTGATAGTTTAAAGGGTAATTTGTTTGATATGAGGATCATGACTCCTGCTTTCTTTTGTGTTCCATTTGCCTGAAATTTTGTTTCCTATCCTCTTACTTTGAGTCTGTGAGTGTCCTTTCTGGTGAGATGAGTCTCTTGGAGACAATATATTATAACCTCATGATATTTTGTCCAATTTGCCATTCTATGTCTTTTTAGTGGTGCATTTAGTCCGTTCATATTCAGGCTAATTATTGAGATGTGAGAGCTTATCCCTGTCATGAGGTTCTTATAGAGTTTGTTGTTGTTGCTGCTGTTTGTTTGTTTATTTGTTTGTTGTCTTTCTTTTGATTCTTGGGTTGATTCATGTGTACTTTCAATCTTTCCCCTGCATTCTCGGGAAGGGCAGTGTTGTTCTTTTTTTCCTTTCTTCTGTGTTTAATACTTTCTTAAGTGTTTCTTGTAGAGCTGGTCTGGAGGTAGCGTAAACTTTTAGGGATTGAATGACTGGGAAGGATTTTAATTCTCCATCACTGATGAAACTTAGCTTTGCTGGGTAGGTAATTCTTGGTTAAAATTGTTTATCTTTGAGAACTTTGAAGTTTGGGCTCCAAGCTTTCCTAGCCTGAAGTGTTTCTGTAGATAAGTCTGCTCTATTCTAATTGGTCTTCCCCAGTAAGTAGTCGACTTTTTTCTCTTGCTGCCTTTAGGATTTTTTCTTTTATACCTACTTTGTGTAGGTGAATTACTATGTGTCTCAGAGTTGGTCTTCTCATTTGTTGTCTTGCAGGGGTTCTCTGAATCTCTTGTGTTTGAATGGTTGCATCACTGATGAGATGAGGGAAGTTTTCTTGAATAATTTCATGGAATGTTTGTTCCAGGGTGGACTCTGTCTCTCTATCTGCCTCAGGAGTTCCAATTAATTTTAGGTTTGGCCTCTTGAAATAATCGCTCATCTCTTGGCGGTTTTGTTCTGTCTTTTAAAGCTTCTTTTCTATGTTTTTAACAGTTTGAGTTAGTTCCATATTTTGGTCCTCAAGCTCTGAGATACTTTCTTCTGCTTGGTTAATTCTGCTTTCCATGCTTATCAGTTTGTTATTTATTTCATTCACTGTATTCTTTATTGTTGTTACCTCAGTTATCAACTCCTTCATTCTTCTTGTCTCTCCTCATTTCTATTTATTCTCTCTATTAATATCTTGATATATGAGTTTGTGATTTGAGACCAGTCATTCTGGGGACTCTTCATTGTTTGAGTTCTGGAGTCTGTATTCTCAGTAGCTAATCTCCCATGGGTCTGTGTGAGACTCATATTCTTCCTTTGGTTTTTCTTCATTTGTGTACATTTTCCTCCCCGCTCCTTTTTTCAACCTCTTCTTTAATTCTGTTGTCCAGTGATGAGGGGATAGCTTTTATTTCTGTTTGCTCAATCTCTTATTCTTCCTTATGTAGAGCCTAGGTTTTGTTCAGTTCTGAAGCTGGGCTGGGTTGGGGTCCTGTGCTTTTCGCAGTTTGGAGATTTAATTGTGCAGGAGGAGCTGTGATTCAGTAGCGATCTGTGGATCCCAGTATCTGTTGACAGGTGTGTGGGCTCCCTGCACCCACTTCCCATTGCCTTACAATCTGTCCATGCAGCGGGGCTGTTTGCTTGCTTCCTGAAAGCAAAATGTGAAAAGAAAAGGAAAAAGAATGAAAAAATGAAAGAGGAAGATGCAAGGGAGGTTGAGAGAGAGAAGAAGAAGAGGGAAAACAGGTGTACTAACTAACGAATAAACAGAGAGACAAGCAAAGGCAGAAAAACCAAAAAAGACAAAAACATACAGACAATCATACAAACAAACAGACAAATAAAACCCCCCCATTAGTGTAGTCTCCCTCAAAAATGCCCATACATAAACAGAAAATCTAAAACATAAAAATAAAAAAAACCAGAAAAAAGCAAGTACAAAAACATGAACAAAAATAGAAAAATAGGAGAAAAAAGCTAAAACTAAAACAACCCCCCCCAAAAAAAACCTAAAGAAACTTGCTCTCTGACAGTGTCTGTGAGTCCAGATTCCTTTCAGGTCTCCACCGTAGGGAGCAGCTCTGGTCCTCAGCCCCTCCCCTCCACTCTCAGTGCAGGCTGATAGAGTTGCTCTCAGTGTGGGTCAGATGCCCCATAGACTACTGTGGGAGGAGTATGGATCAGATCTCCTACTTGCTGCTGCTGCTGTTAAGTCTCCCACTCAGATTTAACATGTCTGTGCCTGTTCTAGCATGGAGGAGGGGTGTCTGTCTCTCTGCGTCTGATGAGATAATAGCCTCTGGGTCCCAAGATGGAGGCTGGATAGAGCTGGGCAGGGCAGTGCAAATCTCTGCCCAGTCTGGGACTGAGAACATGGCACCCAGAAGCATCCCATCACTGGCATTGGTGCTTTATTCCAGATTTCCACTACCTGCTTTCTTGTGCCAGGCCTGCTGCTGCAGGTGATGTTTGGGCCAGGTGCCAGTGCTGAGGGGCAGCTGTTCTCTGCTGCCTCTCCTCAAGAGAGCCTCAAGAATGGCAGATGATCCTGTGTGCCTGGGTCTCCGATTTCAGAGTGGGTTGCATGCAGTCACCTCTGGAGGAGAGCCCTGGGTGTATGAACCCAAGTCTCCCCTCAGACAGACTTTCACTCACCCACCGGCACACACCCACTCATGCAGAGAGTCTTTATGGACACTCGCTTTTGCAGAGACTCCCGCAGTCCGACCATCGTCAACTTGCCCAGAAGTTGTGGCTTGTGTTTTCATTTTCATATTAGTGCCTTCTAGAGCAGACATTTTAACTGTTGATGAAGTCCAAGACCAAGATCTCCCTTTCTTTTTCATGACTCATGCTTTTTGTGTTCTAATTAAGAAGTTCTTGCTTAACTCATGGTCACAAAGATTTTTTTCAAAGTTTTCTTCTTAAAGCTTTATTGTTTTAGCTCTTGTGTTCAGTGCTATGATCCATTTTAAGTTAATTTTTATCTAGAGTGTGAGGTATGGGTTGAAATTTTTAAAATTAAGTTTTTTTTTTTGGTAATTTCTTTAAATGGTTTTAGTATCAGGGTTACACTGGCCTCATAAAATGAACCAGCACTGTGCTGGGTGCTGTTGGGGATATAAGGTGTGAACCCATCCCTGCCAGAATTCCACACACACACATACATGCATGCACACACACATGCATGAACACACACTCATGCACATCATACATGCACACACACACCCCAAGTGTGGTAAGGGCAGAGTGTGATACGATCATAGGCACAGTCCTGGGGAGCCACTGTCGGGTTTCCAGGAGGAGTCCTGGAGTCTCCACATGGTCTTCATGGAGGAGGTGGCACCAGGTCAGGCTTCTGTGGGCAGCGACCCTGCCAAGCTCTGGGCACTTTTAGACGACAGTCCACAGAAACGTGATATATATGTGAATGGGACCCACTGGGTGTTTAAAACAACGTGGTCTTGCTAGGAAAGTTGCTGGCCAAGAGGCAGTCAGCGGTGGGGTGGGCGGCGAGCGGGTGGGGGAGAGGGAGCATGCGCCTTCATCTCTACCCCCTGAACCGCTCCTCAGGGTTGCATCTTGCCCACAGTGTGTATAGTGTTGGAGCTGGAGAGCCTGCCTCTGTGTGTGGTCCTGCCCCAGTCATCTCACCTACCTCCAGCTCTAGAAGAGCAACTTCCAGGGCTCCATGTTTTCAGATTAAAACAGGAGATGCATAAGAGTTAAGCATCCTGCCTGGGTCGGCGCACAGACTGGTGAGGCTGATGTTGGTCTGGCTGGGCTCCATGGGCCCCGAAGGCATCCCCCTGCTCTGAGAACACTGCCCTGTGGGGAGAGGCAGGCTGCAGGGGAGTGGGTGCGATGGTCAGGCTGGTGACTGGGGGAGGGATTGTTTTGTTGTGGGTTGGCAGGAATGTGGGCTTGGGGAATGCCGTGGGCTAGGGGGGTACCATGGGCCAAAGGGGATGCTGTGGGCCGGAAGGTATATAGGCTGGGGGTGCTGTGGGTCAGGAGACAGCCTGGGCTGAGGAGTGCCGTGGGCCAGGAGTCTGGGCTGGTAGGTTAACATGGGCCAGGGGTACCTGGACTGTGGGTGTTGTAGCCAGGAGGCAGCGTGGGCCAGGAGGGAGTGTGGGCCAGGGGGTACATGGGCCAGGGATGCTGTGGGCCAGGAGGAGCATGGGCCTGGGGTGCTGTGGCCAGCAGGCAGCATGGGCCAAGAGGGTTGTGGGCTGGGCATACGTAGGCCGGGAGGAGCTGAGTGGGAGATGTGTGGACCACGTGGGCGGGATTGCTGAGCCTCCCAGATCCCTCGAGGGCCACTGGAAGCTGCCCACTCTGCAGTTTCCATGGATTGGAATTCTTTCTTTCCAGACTGAATCCTGCCGCGTATTACCAACTCATCTGTTCACTGATGACGTGTATCCTCACCTGACAGCCTGTCCTATCGCCTGATGGCCCTGGGGACTTTTCTGCCAGCCTGTCTTTGGTCCTAACCCCCTTCTCCTTCATACTCTCCCCATGATGTGTAGAGTCAAGCCTGCCAGGGACACAGGGATACTGGTGCCTGGTTCTGACCTTGGGTTTGGGGTTTGTTCTCTCCCTGGCCATCTGTTTTCAAACCTTATCAATGGAGTCCCGAAAAGCAAGGGTGGTGGGGGGAGGCAGGCACAAGGGAGGGCAAGTGTGGGGATTCGGGACTCTGTCTGAGGCTTCCTCGTCCCTGGCCATCCCTGGGCCTCCATGTTCCCTCCCACGTGCACCCCTCCGAGTGCTCCTCCCACATGCGCCCTTGGCCTCAGAGTCCTCGGGAGCCTCCCAGCCGGGCATTGCCTTCTGCCTGTGCTTGTCACCATGGCCGCAGTTGCCAGCTCAGGCCCAGAGTGAGACCTCGCTGTGCGGCCTCCACCTGCCCCGCAGCTGCTCTGCACAGTGGAACAGGACCCCCAAGGGTGACATTGGGCCTCCTCTTGGCCCTCCCCACGGCCCTGCCCAGGCCCTGCCGCTTGAGCCTCTGCTGCTCTCAGCAGCTCTCGGGAAGGGCTCTGGGTGGCTCCCTGCCCCCACCTCCCTCCATGCTAGGGACATCCGCCAAGCCCCTCCCAGCCCCGAAATACCAGCCCTGCCCCCGACCCTGCCAGAAAGTGCTTAGCACATTAGCGGGTTCAGCAACAGTGGGCGCTTGGGAGACTGCAGGGCACAGACTTTTTCTGGAATTCTCCACTCACTCCTCCATTACCAGGACCGGCCCGGCCTGGAGGAAGAGGCTGGGTGGGGTGGGTGGGAGGTGGTGTAGGGCCACAGAGCAGGGACATGGGGGAGGGTGGGCAGCGCATCCCTCCTTCCTGTGGCACCCTGCCTTCTGGAGCTACTCTAGATGGTCCTGGATGTGGGCAGCCTCAGTGTGGCATCTGCTTGCAGGAGGCGGGAGGCTCGAAGTGGAGGGAAACAACCACAACACACGTGGTTTCCACTAGAGACCTCCCTGCAGGTCCTCCCCTGCCACTCAGTTGTCAGGCACCCGGGCGTAGGTCACCAACCTCCAAAACTTAGTGTTCTCATCTGCAGAGTGAGGACATGGCCTGCCCTTCCCACCTCAGAATAAGGCTCAGTATAAAAGAGGCCATGAATGTGAAAGTGTGTTGTCAAAGTGACAAGCGTTTGGGTACCTGTGAGCTCTGGGGACAGGAACTAAGTGGGTACCTGTGAACTCTGGGGGCAGGGGATAGGGCTTGTTTATACTTGATTTCCTCCACAATGTCCGATTTATTGGGTAGAAAAGTAGACATGGTGACTTTCTGGAAGATTCTGAGTCACTGCATTGGTGATGGGTGTGGAGAAATAGCAGGGCTCTGGGGTATAGTTTGTTAGGGTGGCTTCAACATATATTTATTTTGTTGGCTGGAAGTCCAAGATTAGAGTGTCGTAGGACGGTTCCTTCTGAGGCTGTGAGAGAGTCCGCTGGGACTCAGGTGCTTGACTGGCTGTGTTGGGGATTCCATAGCTGGTAGACACGTTGGGGATTCCATAGCTGGTAGACACCTCACCCCAGTCTCTACCCTCTGTGGCGATCTCTCTGTGTGTGCCTCTGTGTCCAAATTTCCCTTTTTTCAGAGACAGGCTGGCTCTGTCACCCAGGCTGGAGTACAGTAGCACAATCATGGCTCATTGCAGCCTCGACCTTCCAGGCTCAATCAGTCCTTGCCTCAGCCTCCTGAGTCGGCGGAACTGTAGGCATGACCCACGTGCCTGGTCCTAACGTCCTTTTTTTATGAGGACATTGTTGTGTTGGATCAGGGCTTGCCCTGCTCCAGTATGGCCTCACCTTAACTAACTATGTCTACAACAATCCTGTTTCCAAAAATGGTAGGGAAGGCCTTCTGAGCCAGGGCCCAGCTTCAACCTGGTTGAGGAGAGGGGTCTTCTGATGATGCATGGGCGGTTTTATCCTTCCTCCTGAGCAGCCATCATGGGAAGGGTTGTTCATCAACCTGTACCTCTGGCTGTGTGTTAGGCTGAAGAGCATACCCTGTTCTCCAATTCACCCCCTGCTCCTCCTCATGCAGCCACCTTCTTTGCCACAGGAGCTTATGCATACTTACTGATGGAGGGTGCCCCAGGCACTGCCTTCTTCACTACCATCACTCTTTCCTGGCCCTGAAGTCCTCCACACATGTCTCTGACGTGGCCCCCTTGCCACGTGCCATCTGACCCAGCGCTGCCACATCAATAACACATTGTGCGTTGGAGGCACCTGCACTGGGATGGCTGTGGAGGGACAGGACTCCTGGGACTCTGGAGCCATCTCTCGTACCTTCCTCATGATGCGCTTTGTGTGAGTGAGGGGTTAGTAGGAAAAAGGTGCTTCCACAAGGCCCCTCCAGGTATGGATCCCTCCCATGCACACACAATGCCCAGGGCTCTCCATCCTCACTTCCTTCCTCCGTAACCTTAAGAAGCATGTCTGTCCCTGTCCCACGTTCAGTTGGGCAGCTGAGGTTGGAAGGGAAATGGCAGCTTCTGGGGTCTCACAGTGAGGGGAGCTCCAGCATGCATTTCTAGAACTTCCAGTTCTACTCTCTCATCCACAGGGGTCGTGTCATGAGCCATGGCCACTCACATCAGAATCATCTGGAGTGCTGAGTAGAGAGTCAGGTTCCTGGATTCCCCTGGATCTGCTGACTCACAAGAGATTGGGAGCCCAGGAACCTGTATTCCAGGCCAGCTCCCCTGTGTCTTGGGGCCTTCTCTTCTTGGGGCTGCCTTCCCTTTCTGTCCTCCAGGCTGCTGAGGACCTGCTGTTGGCCACAGATGGGGCTCTGACAGGAGGGGCCATGTGGCCAGGCCTTCCCACAACCTCCTTTCGTTGTGGGTATGAGTCCCCAGGGGGCTGGTGAAGGGTAGGTGGTCAGGCCTGCTCAGGTGGGAGGGCATGGCCTGTGTGGCCGCACCAACCTGCTCACTGCTTCCCCTTCTCAGGGCCTCTGTGCCCTTCCCCTGTGCCATAAGCCCACCGTTCTAGGTGGGAGACCTGGCCTGGTGTTGGCCAGTAGTGGCAGGGAGGGCCAAGCATCACATGCTGAGGATGTGGCAGTGGCCCTGCCAGTCTATTCTGTGCTGCTATGACAGAACATCTGAGACTGGATAATTTATACAGAAGAGAGGTTATTTAGGTAAGTTCTGTAGGCTGGGAAGTTCAAGGGCATAGTGCTAGCTCTGGTGAGGGTTGTGCTGCCCCCACAACATGGTGGAGAAGACTTGGGAGATGCGAACATGTGGAAAGAGAGGGGGAGGCAGGTGTCCCAGCTTCATAACAACCAACTCTCCCAGGAACTAACCTATTCATCCTTCTGGGAACTAACCCATTCATCCATGCAGCCTTGTGAGAGTGTGACTGTTAGAGCTGGAAGCTTCTGCCCAGAACATCTTCTCTGAAAAGACTGGATGAGCAAACAGGTGCAGAGATGTGAGGCCACTTGCCTGAGTCTGCACAGCAAGTAGGTGGTGTGGTCAGGGCCAGACCCCAAGTCAGTAGGATTTTCCTGACCCCTGAGGGTGCCAGCACCTCAGCCTTGCCTCCTGAGAATGAGTGGCCTGCCTCCCAGAGGCTGTGACTGGTTTCCTGGTGGAGGAGGCTGTTGGCATGCCACCCTCTTCCTGGGCACATGCCGCTCTGTGTTTCTGGAAGGAAGAGACATGCTGGTCTTCCCTCCAGAATGGGTGGCATTCCTCCACTGGTCGGAGGCTTCCAGCTCTAACAGTCACACCCTCTAGAATGGGTGACAAAAAGCTGGCCGGGCTTCCCAGCCACACCTGAACACCACCTCATCCTCAGAGCAAATGCTCCTGTCCTTGGAATGCAAAATTCACCAGGCATTTGTATCCTGTGCCTGAGCTTGTTTCTAGAACCTTCTGCAGGTCCCATTGTGAGCACCCTGTGGGGTTTTGTCAGTACAGTGACTTTTACTCTTCAAGTTCAAAATGTCTTGTATGTTTAAAAATGTCCACCTATTAAACTTTCTCCCCATCCCCCACCACCACACAGCAGGACACATGGGTGCTGCCAGAGGCTGGCAAGAATATCAGTTATTAACATGCCTGTCAATCAAATGGTCCTAAATCTCACCTCGATCCTGCCGCCCTCCAGTCCTGACCCTCCCCCTCTCTGTTCCCCCCCCCCCGACCTTTAATCCATCTTCTCATGCCATCTCTGACCTCCTCACTCCTAACTACCCCCATTTTTGCTCAGGAGCTTGAGGTGGGTTGACCCTGCAGAGGGGAAGATGCTTTTTCTCACATTACTTGGTGGTTTTTAAACACGCAAAGCTTAGGGGTTTGTTTTTTAGGTGTTGCCAAAGGCCCTCTGTCAAAACGAGCCAAGCCAAAGGGGCAGCATCCAAGTTACACTGGAGATGATGTCATGTGGCCCTTCTATCCCACCAGAAATAGTCATAATAGTGATGATGATGATGATGACGAAGATGATGCATTTAGTAAGCTCCTGCTACATCTCACACACAGGGCAAGGCACATCTGTGGTGCTGCTGTATGAAGATGACCTGTGTGTGTTTTGTAGGAAGCTGACCTGTGTGTGTGTTGTAGGAAGCTGACCTGTGCGTGTCATATGACGATGACCTGTGTGTGTCATAGGAAACTGATCTGTGTGTGTTGTAGGAAGATGACCTGTGTGTGTTTTGTAAGAAGCTGACCTGTATGTGTTGTAGGAAGATGACCTATGTGTGTTGTAGGAAGATGACCTATGTGTGTGTTGTATGAAAATGACCTGTGTGTGCTGTATGAAGATGACCTGTGTGTGTTATAGAAAGTTGACCTGTGTGTGTGTTGTGTGAAGATGACTTGTGTGTGTTGAACGAAGATAACCAGTGTGTGTGTTATGGGAAACTGACCTGTGTGTGTGTATTATAGAAAGATGACCTGTGTTTGTGTTGTTTGAAGATGACCTGTATTTGTTACAGAAAGACGACCTGAGTGTGTGACATGCTGTGCTGGCTCCTCTACCCTGGGTGCAGGGCTTGGTGCTGTGTTAAGTACCCAGGTAGGCCTGGGACTCAGGTCCTGTGGGGGTTGGGCTGCACCTGCATTTAGCAGCGTGTATGCCATGGCTGGGGGCCTCCCCCATTTGTGCAGGAGGAAGCCGAGACCTGGAAAGGAAGGTTTCCATTCTTTATGGTTCTGTCCCTTGTTGGCCTGGTGCTCCACATGGCTGGCAGGGACACAGTCTGTGGAATACATCATGGGGCAGCCCATCAGTGGCTGGGATGTGGGAACCCAGGCATTCTCGCTGCCAACTTCCATGATGCTCCAGGGTTCTGCCTGTTCTAGATAGTCCCTAGGGCTGCTTTCCCTGCTGCAGTGAAGGCGTCTCTTCATCCCTAGGATGTCACCCTGGAGGGTCACCACCCCTGTTCTGTGGGCTCCCATGTACCTGCCCCAGCCCAGCATGTCCCCTACCCACCACCACCTCCTCTACATCCTGCTCCCTGTGGGACCACAGAGCAGACATAGCCCCTTCCACGATACTCTGTCCATGAAAAGCCAGTCTGGGCCTGGACAGTCATGGGAAAGGAAGCGTCCTGCTCGGGGCTGCTTGGGGCATGCCCGAGGTGTGGGAGGACAAGGGGATGGACTCTGTGTCTCTGGCTGCCCAGGAGCTGGTCTGAAGCAGTCAGAGGCACATGTGTGGCTGGGCAGGGCCTAGGAGCAGCTGGCCTGAGAACCAGAAATCTGTGCTTATGAGGGCGAGGGTCTCACTCTATGGGGGGAAGGAAGCCCGGACATGTAGTGATGGGATCCAAGGCCCCAGAGCCACTGAGCAGGCAAGAACATGGGTCTTTTGACACCCAGGCTGACTATCCACTATCTCGAATACTGAGGGCAGACGCCATGGCCTGGGGTCATGAACACACCACTATCTCGCATGCTGAGGGCAGACACCATGGCCTGGGGCCATGCCAGCCCTGCCATCCTGCGTCCCTGTCTGCTTGCTGTCACTCACAGGTGCCAGATGTTGGAGCCGCTCTCCTTGCCACCAAGGGACTTGTTTCTGTGGCATACCCT
>NW_007232534.1:0-68518 GCF_000164805.1 Carlito syrichta
AAGAATCCAGATCACCAAAATAAAAGCCCAAATCCGGGACATAGAAAACAAAAAGATAATACAAAAAATCAATGAAACAAAAAGCTGGTTCTTCAAAAGAATAAACAAGATTGATGGTCCCCTAGCTAGACTGACCAAGAAAAAGAGAGAGAAAACCCAAATAGGTACATGGTTTTTTACTTTGCTTTTCCCTTAGAATTTGGATTGATAGCTTTCTTCTGGGCTTGATTTTGGTGTCTCCTCATTGGAATGATTGATTCTGATCCTGCATTCCTACCTACAGTGCTATTTCCTTGGACACAAACACCATCTTAAGCCGGATTCCTTGATTTTGGTTTCTATCTGGCACTGCCAAGATGTCATCTCTGAAACAAACTTCAGTCAAGTTATTAGAACTTATTAAGAACTATCCACAAGAATAACTTTTCCCCACTCATCATCTACACTGTGTGTGGTGAGGATGAGGCAAAGAGCTCCGAGTAATCCTACCTTCTAACCATGGTGAGTACATGTGTGTCTCTGTCCTGGGCCTCCTTGGGCCTGGGAAACTCAATCTAACCTCACATATCATGTTTTATTCTCCTCAAGATAGAACTCGTGGGGGGGCAGGGAGAGGAAGACCAGCATGTATATTCAAATAGAATGCCTATACTTCTTTTAGGAGACATGGTGGAGACTGCCTAGGAGTCACATTAATCAATTCCATCCCAATTTCCAATATTAGCTGAAAATCTGTGTGCTCACATATGTTGATAAAAATCTAGCAAAGTATCCCAAATCCAGCATCTCAGGCTATCTGTTCTTGCTGCATAGACACTCATATTCTTGAAAGTGTCAGTAGCAGTAAAGGTGCCGCTGAGGAAATAGCATCATCCTTCTGGATGATCCTGCAAGACAGAAAGATTCACAGATTATCCTTTCTTGCTTTATAAATGAAAGTAGCAGAGATTGAGAATAACAGAACCATAGAATGTGAGGAAGAGCCGGAAGAGCCTAAAATTAACTCAACTTGCTCTTTCTATATGCAGATAAAGGAATCAAGATCCAGAGATATCAAATGACTTGCCCAAGGCCACATAGTCAGCTGGTGGCAAAGTCAGAATAAACACTTGGGTCTCTTTGCTTCCAAAGCAGTACCCCTTGACCATATCCCTCTTGGTCTTTGTAGTCATCAGTAGAATTGCTTCAGGGTCCTACATGGGTATCTGGCTTTTAAGGACATATTACTTTCAGGAAAAGTTCAGACTTAGTCCTTTATGTAAGGAAGTATAAGTTAGCTCTTTTAGGTAACACACTACTTAGTACCAAACTTAGTAGCTTGAAACAACAGCCATTCACTACTACTCACAAGTCCATGGATTGGCTAAGTAGTTCTTCTGATCTGGGCAGACAAGGATGCTTTTAGCATGTATGTTTATTTGCTGTCTGACAGTGACTGACTTACCTAGAAGGGGTTCAGCTAAGATGGCTTATCTCTGCCCTATGTGTTCTTTCATCCTCCAGCAGGATAGCTTGGGCTTGTTCATATGGCACCTGGGCAAGATTCAAGAGAGAGTTCAAGGCTTCTTGAGAGGTAAGCCTGAGACTAGCACACTGTCACTTCCATCACATTCTGTTGCCCAAAGCAAGTCACAAGGCCAGTCCAAAATTAAGGAGTGAGGAAATAGACTTTACTTCTAGATGGGAGGAGGTGCAAAGTCACATTGTAAGAGGCATAGACTCAGGGAGAAAATTGATTGTGGAAATGTTTGCAAACAGCCCACCTCAGGTGGTATGATCCCTCTTATTTTCAAAAAGAGCCTAAACCTTCTTAAATTTTGGCACATTTGTAGCAGGAGCTTAATTCCATCTCACTATTCATGAGTGTGCATACAAATGGGTTAATAATGCATATATGTCTATAGGAATGTGTGTGTGTGTGTGTGTGTGTGTGTGTGTGTGTGTGTGTGTGTGTGCACGCACATGGGAAATTGTGTTTTCTTCAGTCTTTTTAGATGCAGGCTTCTGCAAGGACACATTGTAAAGATAGGACATTTTAGAACCAAGGATTGCAGGTTGACCTTAGAATGCAGGTGATGCTCCCCAGCAGAGCCCATCTCAAGTGGAAGACCATAAATTAGACTCTGTTCCCTGGTAGCAACATAACATTGGGCCATAGAGTTTTTATTTTCTGACATCAGAAAACACACAAATTCATCTGCACAGAAAAAGTATTTCCTAGAAAACCATCAAAAGGTACACAATAGAGAAGGGAGATCAGTTTCAGACACAGCCACTTTCCAGGGGTCTTGACCCTCAGGAACAAAACTCCTTCAGCCCCAAACCACAGATTCTTACCTTGAGGGGTCAATGACACCACTACTTCCAAAATTTCAATACATTCTTTTTTTTTTTAATCCACATTTTTTATTATGATTTTGTGGGGAATACATTCTAACCTACTCTAGCTTTGTGGCCTCAGAGCAGACAAAAGTTGATACCCCTGAGCTCAGCCATGCTAAGGTTTAGACTTTTTCACAACTAATATTTACTGAATAGCTGCTGAGTACAGGCATTTGGACAGGTTCTAGGTGTATAGAGTGAAAATAATAGTCATGGCTCCTGATCTCATATAGCTCACAGTCTAGTGGGGAAAAGAGACAGTAAACAAAGAGGTAGTCTAATACATAAATACACAAAACTGTGATAAATGACATGAAGGAGCAATAGGATGTCTTAAAAGAGAATAAGAAGGGCAACTCAGTTTAGATTGGGTGATTAAGAAAGTCCTTATTTAAAAGGTGATGTTCCAGTTAAGATCTGGAGGAGAGAATGGGTTAGCCATGCAAACGGGGGAAGAGAGGACCATTCCAAGTGGAAGAAAAATCATGTGCAAACGTCTTAAGGTGTAATGCTTTGGGACCTGGAAGAAGCACAATGGAACTTAAGTCTAGTAAGTAGATTCAAGAGAGTGTAGAAATAACAGAGGTCAAATTATGCATGGTCTTGTAGACTATGTTACGGAGTTCAGATTTTATTTCAAGAGCAATAGTGAAACAGAGACATGTTTTCTCAGACTTTCTCGAAAAGTTCAAATGTTCTGTATCTCCTGTTGAGAACCCCTGGGTTAGAAAGTACTCTAGGAAACTAAGGAGAAAACATCTGCAGGTTAATCTCCTGTCCCTCAAAATAAATATGTTTGTGAGCTAACGTCCTTGTCCTCAGGAACCAGCTCAGACACAGGTCCACAGCTATTCAGCCTCTGCAGAGTGAGCTGTACAGCCTCCAATGACATGTTCCTCCCTCTTCCAGGCCTGCTAGGCTCTTTCTCCCACCCAAGACTGGTCTTCTCTTCTTCTCATAGAATGGGAGCCCAGGATGTGCTGCTCCCACCCATCACAGTTTGGTCAGTCATGTCCTTGTTCTCACCTCTTTCTCCCTGGCTCCTGGATTGCATCCCTCCTTACTCAAGACTTCAGGCCTTTCAGTCAGTACAAACCTGAAAATCTACTCCTTTCCTCTCCCAGGGGTCCTGCCTCTTTTTCCTCTGCTAGGGCCCATTTACTCATTAAATGTTCAAGTGACTCTGCTCTTTGGGGAAAGCTTATTGTCTTTGCCATTGATGTGAGCCAGTGCTGCCAATATTTCACCACTATTAACCTCGCTTATTCCTTCCACAACCCGTTCCACCATCCTGATTGTTGAAAGACGTCTCTCAAACATGCCATATCTAATAACAATAACTAAATTTTATCGAGCACTTTCTATATGCAGAGCATTGTCTTAAGTGCTTTCCATGCAATGTCTTATTTAATCAATGTACAATGCCACAATGCAAGGGTGGCAGGTTATATTTTCCAAAGATGACCACAATATCACCTATTTCACATGCTCTTCTAGAAACTTTCAACCCATTCATTGAGAGGTATAATTTTTTAAGTAAAAACTCTGTAGTTTACATTTTATTTTTGTTTGTCTTATTTTCATAGATTTAGGGAGTACAAGTGCAGTTTTCTTACATGGCTATATGGCAGAGTGGTGAGGCCTGGGCTCTTGGTGTACCCATCAATGGAATAGTGAACATGGAACTCAACAGATAATTTTTCAACTCTCATCCACCCTCTCACCTTTCAGAGTATCCAGTGTCTATTTTTCTACTCTGTATTTTTGTGCGTATCCATTGTTTAGTTCCCACTTATAGGTGAAAACATGCAGTATGTGACTTCTGTTTCTGAGCTATTTCACTTAGGATAGTGGCCTCCAATTCCATCCATATTGTTGCAAAAGACATGATTTCATTCCTTTTTATGGCTAAGTCGTATTCCATGATATGTGTGTGTGTGTGTGTGTGTGTGTGCATGTGTGCATACGTGCGCATGTGCGCACCACATTTTCTTTATCCAATTATTTGCTGATGGACACTTTGGTTGATGCCACATCTTTGCTATTATGAATACTGCTATGATAAACACAAGAGACAGAACTTAATTATATTTTCTTTTGAATGTGGCTTCCTCATGACTTGTTCATAATCAGCAGAGTACAGTGAAAGTGACTGATTTCTGAGGTGCGGTCATAAGAGGTGATGCAGCTTCCTCCTAGAAGGAGCACTCTCTTCAGAATCTGAGTTACAATGTAGGCGGTCAGATCCAAGATAGCCCAGCTGCAGAGAACATGTTTAGGTGCTCCACTGAGCAGCCCCACTCTGCTCTCTATCAGTCAACAACTTACACCAACTGACAGCCACGTGAGTTAACCACCTTGGCTGTCTGGTCATGTGAATGAACTGCCTTGCATATTCAGTCATGTGAGTGAGCTGCCTTGGATGTTCAGCCATATGAGTGAGATGCTGTCTTAGTCCATTTTTTGTTGCTTATAGCTGAATACTTGAAACTGCATAATTAATAAAGAAAAGGAATTTATTTCTTACAGTGTGGAGGCTTTGAAGTCCATGGTCAAGGGGTTACATCTGGTGAGGATCTTTCTGCTGGCAAGGGATTCTTTTTCTCTGCAGAGTCCAAAAGCAGCATAGGGCATCCATGGTGAGGTTGCTGAATATGCTATCTTAGATCTCTTTTCCTCTTTTTGTAAAGCCTCCAGTCCTACTCCCATGAAAACCCATTAACCCCTTTATCCATTAACCTATCAATTCATAAATTGATTAATCCATTAATGAGGGCAGAACTCTCATGACCCAGTCACTTCTTAAACACTCCCCTCTCAATACTTTTACATTAGGGACTAAATTTCAACATGTGTTTTGGAGGGGACAAACATTCAAGTATAGCAGTCACCTTGGATGTCCAACCATGGAAATGAGATGCTTCGGATGTCCAGCTCAATTGAGCCTTCAGATGCAGCAGCCCCAGGTGACACTGAATTGCAATTATCTGATAATCCCTATGCCAGATCTGCACAGTCTAGCCTTTCCCAAATTCCTGGACAACCAAATCATAAGCAGTTGTTTTAAACTGCTAAGTTGGGGGTAATGTGTTATAAAACAATAGTTATCAGAATGATAGGTATTGTTATTGGTCTTATTTTTTAGATATGGGATCTGAGACCCAAAATAAGTCAAAGGTCAAAGAGCTCTTAAGCGGTAGGACTAAAATCTTGGATCGTTCGCATGGCAGGGTCAATGCTATCACTGTCCACATATTAAGAAATGGTCTATGTAAACTGGTTATGGGTTTGATATAAGTGTCTTAGATCGTGGACCACTATTCTTAGATGGAACTCAAGGTTGGGAGCTTCTGTTCTAGACTTATATAGCGGATAAGCCTCAGGAGCTGCCCTCTGGCCTCCAAGGTGGATTCAGATATCATGAATTACTTATGCATCATGCTCAACCTGAAACTATTCTGTAACGCTCTGGGATGCTTTCCTCAACTTCAGAGGCAGCATAAAGTGCAGGTTAGGAACACACGGACTGGGCTCTGCCATTTAGCTACATCACCTTGGAGCAATCATTTACTCCAGTTTCCTGACTGTCAGTTATCTCAGATGGAAAATGGGATGATGATGATAGACTCTAATCCATAGGGCTGTTTGATGTATTAGGTGAAATAATGTATATAACGTATTGATCACATTTCCTGGCAGTTAGTATGTTCTGTGTAAGTGCTCCTTCTTAATTAGTTAATATTGTGGTTACAGGCTAGAGACAAATACACACCAAACCCTGTGAAAAAACAAGCTCTTTTACCTACTCCTACGATTCCACAGAGCCCCTTTAACAGAACCGAATTCACCTGATTGTCCTAACAAAAGCGATGATTAAAGTTAGAATACCTCTTTGAGTGAGAAATACAGCACACTCTTAACCCCAGGACAGTCCAGACTCCCTATTTCTTTACCTGAAGGCAAGATCGCTATAGCACAATTAATTTAGAATTTGGGTGCCTGAATTCTCTAGCTCTCAGTTTTCTCATATGAAAAATAGAAATAATATTGATGACTTCATGGTGACTATAAACAGTTGATGAGATGATGAATGTCTGGTGCTGGAACGCAGTGCTTAAAGAAGACCAAAAGTTCTTTCTCTTCCTCTCTGCTCTTCTCTGGGTCACAGTCCCTCCTTCTTCTCACTGTTGTAAGAGATCTCTGGGCTTATAGCAAGAGCTTTCAAGGGGTTGAATTCCTTCATGGAAGCTCAAGTAAAACTGGGGTACCCTCCTGCCCACCCTTTTTGTATGACTCAAAAGCCCCCTTCCATTCCTGGGAGATGGGAGGATTAGATTTAGAGCTTCTCTGGGGCTCTCTGGAGTCACATAGGCTTTGGGAAATTCCTGAAGAAACAAGAGTATGGTAGAACATGAGGTCATAGAAAGAGTACTAGATTTGAGGGTCAGAAAACCTGAGGATCAGACTTGTGTCTCTTTTCCTTTTGATCCATCTCTCCTAGGCAATGGCACTGAGCCTCAGTTTCTTTACCTGTAAAAATAGAGACAATAGTTATACCTGTCTTGCTTGTATTTTAAGCTTATGGTGAAGTTTAAAGAGAATAAGAGGGTATGACAGAGTCTATGAAGATGTCCTTTATTGCTATTAGTCTTGGATAGGGATCTAGTCTACTTACAAAAAACTAGGACAACAACACTGGTAGAAGTTCTGAGAGAGAAACAAGAAGCAGAAGTTTAGTTCTGTGCACTGAACAGTACTTCTATTCTCCTGAAGGGGAGTAAATTTTTTTTAAAAAAACAATATCCTCATATTTCTTGCTCCTGGGAATGGCATCATCCCAGTCAGCCCTGTAGAAGTGAATCTAGACTTACCCTTCAGCTCTATCCATACCCAATCATCAAATCTAACGGATTCAATATGAAAAATTAGTAATTATAGAGCAGATGCAATGTACCAGGGATAGTTCCTAAGCACTTTACATGGATCATCTAATTTCATTCACAGAACTACTATGAGATAGTAGCTCTTATGATCCCTAGTTTACAGATGAAGAAAGTCAGGTGCAGAAGGTACCTTGTCCAAAGTCACATAACTGATAAGGCACCCAGTCAGACTTTGAACCCTGAAGGCTTACTCCAAAGTTTTTGCACATAACCACTATACTAACACGTTCTCACTGTGCCTGTCTCCATAATCTCTCGCTGACTTTTCTATGGTATCTTCTAGCTGGTATAAGTGCTATGATCTGACCCTTCTGTAAACCACCCCAATTCCCTCGCCCCCAACTACCAGAGAACTCCTACTAAAAGAAATCTCTAATTAGAGATTTTTCTTTTTAAAAATTTTATTTATTTATTATAAAGATGTAGGGTACAATTCAGGGTTAGGTATACAAACAATGATCATGCAGGTACCCTTGTTGATGAGGTATGCCCCTCCCTCCCCTAGCGGTTTTCCCCAACTGCCAGTCCCACCCCCCTTCCCCTGACAGTTTTCTGCTACTGCCAATTACTTTCTTATAGCATTATAATTGTTCAAGGTCACCTTATGAGTGAGAACATATGGGACTCAGTTCTTTGTTGTGATAAATCACTGAGTATGATCGACTCCAAATCATCCAATTTGCTACAAAGTCCATATATTTGTCCTTCTTTATGGCTGCATAATATTCCATCGTGTATATGCACCACATTTTTTTTATCCAGTCCAGTTTCAATGGGCAACGTGGTTGGTTCCATGTTTTGCTATTGTGAATAGAGCAGCAACAAACATACGTGTGCAGGTATCTTTTTTGTAGAATGATTTGAGTTCCTCTGGGTATATTCCCAATAGGGGAATTGCTGGGTCATATGGAAGGTCAATTTCTAGTTCCTTCAGAAATCGCCACACTGTCTTCCAAAGAGGCTGTATTAGTCTGCATTCCCACCAGCAGTGTAGTAGTGTTCCTTTTTCTCCACATCCTCGCCAGCATCTGCTCTTGTTTGTTTTATTAATGATGGCCATTCTTACAGGGGTTAGGTGGTATCTCAATGTGGTTTTGATTTGCATTTCTCTAACGATGAGTGAGGCTGAGCACTTTTTCATGTGTCTGTTGGCCATCCATATATCTTATTTTAAGAAGTGTCTATTCATGTCTTTTGCCCACTTTTTAAAGGAGCTGTTTGTTCTTTTCCTTTTAGCACGTTTGAGTTCCTTGCAGATCCTAGATGTTAGGCCTAATTAGAGATTTTTCAAGGCCTCTCCATCTTTCCACAAGATGGAGTCCAGGCCTCTCCAAATGGCCCATAAATTCATGCATGATCTGGTTTCTGCCTGCCTCTCTCCAGCCTGCTTCCCACTGAACTCTGTTCATTTTGCACTCAAGGACACTGAAGTGTTCTATGCTTTTTATTCTGCTGTGTTTTGGTGTATTCGATTCCTTATTCATCTTGAAATCCCTCTTCATCACCTAAAAACTCCTAGTCATCCAACTCAACTACAAAGTTTTCCTTGCCTCACCCAGGCCCTTCTCCTTGGCTCCCTAAGAACCTGGGCTTACTCCTATTACAGGGTCCATCACCCTGGAAGGTAATAATTTGTCTGCAGACCTATCGGTACCAAGAGAACACAAATTCTTAGAGACAGAATCTTCTTTAGCTCCCAACACCTTTCCTAAGGCCAGTGGCAATAGGGCATTCATAAACACTGCTAAAAAAAATACTTTCAGGTGTGAAAAATTATTTGTGTTAGTATGATGGCACAAGGCCAGGGAAAAGTGCTCTCAAAACACCAACCTATCACCTTGGCTTCTATAAGAACAAAGTCTCAGCAACTCTACCTGCTCCCCTCTTCTCCTAGGTGACACCAAAACCCAGAAGTGCTTGGGTTTTGACACCCTCTCATCCTATCTTCTTCCCTTTCCTTTCTCTTCTCTCCTCCTCTGGCTCCTTCCCATGCTGGAGTAGTCAACTGCTACTTCCATCACTAGCACCTACCAGACAGAGTCCACTCCTGGTCCACCTTTACCACAACCTGACTTCTCACCTAGGTTTACCTGAGACATGACAATAAATTTTTGAGATGCATCTATTGAGCAACCACGGAAAGCAAAGAAGAGAGGCAGCTAGTAAATGTGAGATTGTATGAATCCCAGGCTTCTACTTGTGTCTGCCTTCCATACTAGGCGGTGAGCTTCTCAAGGGCATCTTAGATGAGGCACAGTGCCCCGTTTGGGAATGTTTGTGAAATGAACAAATGAATGAATGAATGAATAGAGCATATGCAATGTACCAGGGAAAAGAATGAGTGGCTTGTTGGCAGATTATTTGGTTCAATTCTTTCATCAAGACAATGCTACGAGTACCACAGTGGGGTCACCTGTGTAAAGGTTACTGAGAAATGTACTTTGCATAATATGCCTGGTATAGGGTATGGGAAAGTTGTTTCTTCAGGACTTCCCAGGGCACAGGATGCTGCAGGGTTGAGCCCCAGTCAGGGGGAGGAGAAACAGAGAAGGAGCAATATTTTCCTGTGGCTGGAATTCCAGTTCTCCTCTTGAAAGGGAGACCATCATCCAATTTTTCTCTGTTCCATCCCTCAGGATAGACCTGTGAGAGGGAGCCAGGGAATCTGCCAGGAGTTTTATTTTTCTGCATTGGTGTGTAAATGACATCTAGCTGTCTTTCCAGCCAGGGGGAGGTTTCTGCTTAATTCAGGCTCTGGAGAGATGTTTCTGCAACCTGGACCACCAGCAGAGAGGTTTATCTAATTGTGCATGCAGGCCCACCTCCCTGTTCTGCTTCAGGAGGCTTTGCTTTATTGCACACCCCGCAATGCATGAGCTGTCACCTCTTCTGTGAAGCCTTCCTAGCCACGTGGCTCACAGCCTCCACCACTTGGAGCCCCTTCTCTCCCAGACTGCATCACCCATATACAACCCAATCAGGCAGCAGTGTACACATTTGCTTTTGCTACATAACCACCACATCACAACTTGTAGGCTTAAAACAATAGCATTTATAAACTCATGATTGGTGGGGAGTTCTGCTGGTCTACACTGGGTTATCTCCTGCAGCTTCTGTTACCTGTCAGTTCTGCCAGTCTGGGCTAGGGATTCCTGAGACACATCTCGACCAGAGCTTGTGCACACCACATGGCTGTGCAGAGTCTCAAGGTGAGCACAGAAGCTGTGGGACCTCTAGACGCCTAAGTTCGGGACTGGCACAACATTCCATCTGCACTGTTCTAGTGGCTAAAGTAGGTCACAAAGGCCAGTATTGATTTCAGTGCCTCTTTCCAAGGGAGGCACTTCAAACTCATGTGGCAAAGAGGCATGCACATAGAAAGAGAAAGGATCTGTGGCCATTTGACCATCCACAAGTGATCTGTTATGTTGCTTAATTATTCAAATCTGGACCTGATAAGGATTAGATCTGAGGCTAATCCAGGAATTCCAAGTAGCTATCAAGAGAAGGTCTAGCATTTAGCCTACAGCTTGGGCTTCAGAGTCTTCAGGTCTAGGTTTGAATTCTATCTCTGATTTGAATTCATTGTGTGACTTTGGGCAAGTCATTTCCTTCTTTGGGGCTTTTATTTTCACTTCTACAAAATAGGGATATTAATAACACCAGCTTTGCAGAGTTGTTGTAAGGATCAAATGACGTTTGAGTATAAAGCCCTTAGCACAGTGCCTGGCACGAGCTAACTGCTTAATAAAAGTAGTTTTGATTATCATTATTGTTATCGAAAACAACTGCCATTATTTAGTTGCCATAAATTAAAGCAATAGAATCCCCTCTCCCACGTTCTTATACTGCCAGTTCCTCAAGGACACAGACTATATGTACAAAAATAGTCACTACAGCTTTGTTTATTATAGGAAAAAATTTGAAAGCAGCATAAGTATCCAACAGCACGGGGTTGGTTAAATGAATTTTACTATATCGACCCAAAGGATTGCAATGTAGTCATCAAGAATGATGTAGAGTCATGCGTGCTGACATTGAAAGCTGAATATGATGTATTGTCAAGTGGAAAGGAAGGTTACAAAATAGTACATATGGTACAAAGTCATCTGTGCAAAATATATTTATGTGCAGATGTACACTAGAAGTCTTGGTGCAAAGATATAAAAATGTGAAAATGTGAAGGTGTCTATCTTCATGTGGTGAGATTATAGGATTTTTCCCCTTTGTCCTAGCTTTTCAACTTTCTCTACAATGAAATGTATTACTTAAATTAAGTTTTTTAATATTTTGCACAAAGAGGGCCATTCTTGGTCACCATGAAGGCAGACTTCAGAACCACTGCTATGTGCCAGGCCTTGAACTTGGTGCTAAGAGTTTTTCAGCCCATTCATACCAGGCTCTGTGCTGAATGCCTCCTCCCTGAGCTTCTGGACTATGTTACCTGGAACTCCTCAGAAGAAACAGCAGAGTTCTGATCCTCATTGTGAGGCATCTCTTCCCTGAGGGTATCAACAGCTGCTTCTTCCTCTCTCTCTGTTTTTTGAAACACTTTCATAGTTTCCTGGAAGCCAGAATTGGAGGGAGAGATAGGGTATCTGTCCTCAGAGGCTGTCCCATTCTCCTGCTGAGCAGCCTGGGAGATGGAGAGAGAAAGACTGGACCCAGTGCCCAGGCTTGCAGCTCAGCCAGGGCAGGGGATGGGGGATAGAAGACCTGGAACATCCAGGGTGTAGGACCTCCAATGTCCTGTACTACACTCACTGCTGGGGCCAGGAGGGAAGATGTGAGTCAATGGCAGCACCAGTGGTACAAGACCCTACTTAGAGGGGTTGAGCCACTTAAAAGTCAAGAATATCCATTAGCTATGATGCTACCACACCTCACTCAGGAGAACCCTCAGGCCCTCAGGGAAATAAATAGTCCACTCTGGGCCACACTGTGTCTCCCTGATTCACTTAAATCCCCAGCTGACTTCGCTCCGGGGCCTATGCACTTTCGTAGGCTCTGAAGCATCTCCATTAGGCCCTTCCCTTACTGGCTGCCCTAGTTCCTCCTGGAGGAACCTCATGGGTCAGTGTATCATCTTAAGAGTTTGCCAAAAGCACAAGGAACAATCCTAGCCTCTTATACAAGAGATGTTATGCTTTTTACTAAAAGAATATTTGTCACATCAAGAATGAACATACCCAGTAAGGGTGGATTACCTTGAAGAAGCAGCTGTGGCTGGCTTCTGGGAGCTGGGGAAGTCTGAGAAGGGTTTGCAGATACTGCACAGTGATTGGGGGCTTAAGAGGCATGGGAACCAGGGGATCATCAAGGAAAACAGACTTTGGGTAACAATACAATGTTTTTTTTTATAATAATTGGCTGAGATGTCTCCCTGATATCTCTTTGGATAGATCAACAGGGCCATCTCTCTGGTTGCTCTCAGAGAAGTATGGTGGATATGGCTTCCGCTCTTATGCCAAAATGCAAACGTTGTGGGCGTGTGTGGATGTGATGTTGAGTCACAATATTGTTAATGATGAGGAAGTTTAGAAATTGAGGCAAACTTTCTCCCACCCCCATTAGCCAATAAATTAAGGCAGGCTGGCTGTGAATTCCCAGCCATCATTCTTCCCTTTTGCAACTCCACTAATTGGGTTAGAAACACCTCTGTTAGACAATCATGCCTCCAGAACTTGAGCTAAGTTAGAGCCCTTTATAAATTAGGCTATCAATGGGAATATGTTTCCCCATCTGGTATCCAAATTTAGAAAATCTGCCATTTTGCATGAGGCATTGAAATATACTGCAAAACCCAAAGTTCTGCAGTATTTGTGGGAACTCAGGGGGCGGCATGTATGTATAGTAGCAGTGGATCCTCTGGGCTTTGTAGTAATTGCCAAGATGCCACTTCTGACTCTACCAGTTGCTACCTGTGTGGCCTTGGACAAGTGTCTCAATCTCTCCATGTGTGAGTAGCTTCATCAGCAAAATGGGGATAATAAGAGCACCTTTTTCACAAGGTTATCATGAAGTCCATGTAAGGTACTTACAACGGCATCTGGCAGAGAAGCACTGAGTAAGCATGAATGATCTCTACTGCTACAATTAAAATATATAACATTCCAAGTGCATGGAGTCATCTTCATACAAGAGCTCTTCTGGAACAGCATAGATGAATGTGGCATTGGTGGACTTTCTTTTCAGACAAGGCAGGCACCACTGTCACAGCTGTCTACCCTGGCCCGTCTCAAGTTAAACCCAGCTCCCTGCCTGGCTTCACACCTGCATTCTTACAGTGGATCAGGTCAAAGGAAAACCCCAAGCCATGCCAATGTCCTCTCACCTCAACAGAACATGAATGCAACCTGGTGCGTAGCCTCTGTACCCCGGTTCATGTTCTTTCTCTATCCCCTTGATAACTATTTCACACCTCCTTTCTTCTTCTCATCCTCCCCACTCTTAGTGACAACCTTCCTTCCTAGTTCCCCGAGGATGTGGAAATGTGCAGAGGTAGGCTGTCACAGGTTTGCAACACCTTGATACCTGCCCATAAGCCCGTAAGTGCTGCCCTCCCTCCTGTTGAGCTGCATGTGCTTCTGTCTTGGGCCACCCCCAAACTACACACTGGATCTCATTCCTTCTTATCTCAGAAGGATGTCCATTGACCCTGAAAACATCTCCTTTATTTCCTTCCTATCAATTCTCCTTCTCTGTGGGATCATTCCCATAAGTATCCAAACAGCATTTTAAAAAAACTAGCAAACAGTCTTCATGACATCTCTCCCTCTCCAGATCCTACCCCATCTCTCCACACCTCTCACAGTAAAGCTTCTCAGAAGTGTTGTCCATATGTGTGCTGTCCACATTCTCTCCTTCTGTTTTTTTAGAAGCCACCCAACTCACTTTCATACCTACTTTTCCACAAGGTCATCAGCAACTTCCTGTTGCCTAGTTCAAGGTCAGCTCTCAGGTTTTTCGTACCTCAGCCTTTCAACAGCAGATGACACCGTTGTTTGTGCCCTCCTTCCTGAAGCACTATCCTTCTTTAATTTTTGATCCACCTCTTACTATACTGGATACTTCTCAACTTCCTTTGCTGGTTTCTTCTTGTCCCTCTCGCCTTTCAATGTTGAAGTGCAATTTCACTTGGTCTCAAACATTTTCTCTTCTCTGTCTGAATTAGGTTGTCTGATCTGGCCTAATGGCTTTAAACACCACGTCTAGGCAAGTGGCTCCCAAATGCATATCTCCAACTTATCTCCCAAATACATGTTTTCAGACATCTCCCTTGAATAGCCATGTATTTGACTATTTATTGAACATCTTTACTTGAATATCTAATGGACATCTCTAACTTAAAGTATGCAAAATTGAACTTCTGGTAACTATCATCACACTAGCTCCACTTGTAGTCTTTCCTATCTCAGAAAATGGCAGTGTTATTCTTCCAGTTGTTCAGGCCCCAAGTCTTGGAATGATCTCAACTCCTTGCTTTCTCCCTCCGTATCCAATCTGTCAGCAAATCCTTTTGGCTCTTGTCTCAAAACTGAGTCAGAATAAAACTGCCTCTCACAACCACTGACATTACCATCAAAGACATGATCATCTCTCGCCTGGATTATTCAGTCACCTTCCAGTTGATTCTCCTGCTTCTACCACAGCACTACTACATCTCTTCTCAACATAGCAGCAAGTTGTAATTTTGATCTTAAAAATACACATCAGATCATGTCACTCCTCCACTACAAATCCTTTGTTAGTTTTCCATTTCACCTCAAGAAAACCCAAAGGTTTTGCAATGACCTACACAGCACAAAGGCCCTCACTACCTTCTGGACCTTAGCTCCTGTGACTCCTGCTGGCACTGATTCTGTTCAAACCATAGTGGCTTCCTTGTTGTTCTTTGAATGTGTCAAGCAAGCACTCAGTTAAGGTCCTTTGCACTTGACATCTCTCTCCCTAGAAATCTCTCCCTGCAGATGTCCATGTGATTCCCTTCATTCAAGCCTTTTCTCAAGTGTCATCTCCTCAGAGAGAACTCTGATCCCTTCACTCTTATTGCTTCCAAACAACCTAACTCTGCTTTATTTTCCTACATATTCCTTCCCTGATTTCAGGGCTTCCCATCTGCTTTGTTCACTGCTATAGTTCCAGAACCTAGCACACTTAGTAGTTCTCAATGAACTTTTGCTTAATTAATGGATAAATAAACCGCTCTCCTCAACACCTGGTCATGGACATGTGAAGTTAGTGTTAGGCTGACAGTGTGATGAGGTCAGTAGGAAGAACCTGGGAGGTAGATACAATTTCATAACTTATAAATTATTTAAAAACCCTCTCTCACCAAGTACAGTTTGGTCTGAGGCATGAGGATGATCAGTTTTCTAAGGTTCTACAATTCTGACATCTCTGTCTTAATTTGCATAACTCTAGGGGCTACCACTACTAAGATACGAGGGGATCCATGAATGGTGTGTGTACCACACATTAGCCACAGATTTCCATAGGCATATTATTTCTCCTTTATTTTATTATTCTCCTTTATTTTATTATTCCTTTCTCCTTTATTTTATTATTTATTTATTTCTCCTTTATTTTATTATTCTCCTTTATCCATATTATTTCCTCATGGAATCTCACCATTGTAGCAAGAGCTGGGCATTTTGTAATGACTTATTGATAGATTGCTCCAGAATGTAGGAGGAGCCATGAAGTCTGGGAAACGTTCTGCAATGGGGTTTGCCATCTGACTCTGTAAGCAGCAATTTCAGTAACTGATTACCCTTTGCAGTTATGATGGTCTTACCTATGTTCTCTTCCCAGCAGAACTGTTAGAAGTGCAAGCCATAGCCCTCAAATTCCAGTGGCTTAACAAAATAAAAGTTCATTTGTCATCCATTAAAAACCCAATCAGGTGTTTAAAGGAAGGTCTTCCATGAAGGAATTCTGGGAGCCAGGTCTATTCATCTTGGGGTTTCACACCCCCACAGGGTCTTGAGTTCTCTGTTGGAGCACCCATCAGCAGATGCAGGAAGAGAGTGAGTATCCTGTGTAGGAACATTGTGTGAGCCAGGGTCGGGAGCAGCAAACATGCCCACTCTCCATTGGCCAGAATTCAGTCACATGATCACACCAAACTGCAAGGGAGGCTGGGAGATATCATCTAGCCATGTGCTCAGGATGAAAAGGTAATGGTTTTGATGAATAGCAGTTTAGTCCCTGCCACAACAGAGAAGCAGGTTAACATTAGCCAGTCCCAGGACATATAATGATAAATTATGTTTCTTGGGTAACCTTGGGTAATTTAAAACTGTTATGCCTCTATTTTCTCTCTCCAGACATCCTTTCCCTCAGTCCCCTTTTCTCCTGATCCTATTAACTCTCCATAAGGGTGAAACATTTAAGATTTACTTAGCCATGTCTTGGTTAATTTTTCATTTTGGGGGGGGTTCGTTCTACTAACTGGTCAATCTCACAATTCATGTTAAGATCAGAGTCTGCTGCATGAGAATCTTGGTGAAGATTTCCATCTTATTAAGCTGTTATTATTAGTTATTGAGAATGTCCCAGGCAGAGACAACAACATAAGCAAAGGCCTTGAGGTAGGAAAGAGGCCAGGGTGGTTGAGGAGCATCCATGACCTGGAAACTTGACATGAGGACCCTGATGTCTGACATCTCCAATCCCCCACTGCCAATCATGTGAACTGGGACAAATTATGTATTAACCAGGGCTGTCTTCTTCATTTCTAGGGATAATAGAGACATTAATCTCATAAATATATTGTGAAAAATGACTAAGACAATACATGTGGAGTTGTGGAGTGCTCAGAACTGTCTCTGGCATGTTGACTGCTATTATTGTTACTACATCACCAAATTATGTCATTATTATCCACCATCCTTTGCTTGGGTCCTTGTTTTAGAGAACTTTTCCTTCTAGGCAGTTTCTGCCTTTGTAATCCAGCGCTTGCATGGCACATTCACAGCCCCCCGGGGGAAGATTGCATTTTTGTTGTAGATGCTGCTGCTTTATAGAAACTCAGGTTTTAGCCTTGTGGCCCAACTTCTCAGATGGCGTGTGTTCTGAGCGCGTGAACTTTGATCAGCATCAGATCCATCTGTCTGCTCTCGCCCTGCTTTTCCATAATTGCATTTGCTTTGTGCCGCATGGGTCAGAGTTACATTCATTGAATCGGTCATTTTGGAAATCCCTACTCTGCCAGGAGTTTCATATTTACCCATGCTGCAACTGTCTTTGAATTGAGCTCAGAGCTACGACTGGGAGACTCTCTGAAGCTTGTCAGACCGAAACCCTTGTGAATGAAGAGATAGCTGGTCTGGCTCTCCAATGCTCCCTGTCGGTTCCCTTCCCCCAAGCAGAAAGGGAGCCCTCGCTGCTCTTCAGGGACTCGCTCCAGACAGCCTAGGGTCAATGGGAGAGCCAGGAGTCTGCCAGGTGAGTCCCTCTGAAAACAGAAAATTTCTGTACAACCAAGAGAATCTCTAGCCCCCCATCTCATGGCCTTTCATTTCAAGCAACAGGCAGCAATAGGACAAAGGGACTCTGACAGCTTGTCGAGCTTATTGTGGTGGAGATGCGAACTGAACAGAACTGGCTTGTTGTCGATGTCCCTGCATGTTTATGTACTCCCTGGAAAACGAAGTAGGTTTAACCCTTCACAGAGCCTGTCTCCAATTTAGCTCTAATTGCTCACTCATTCATTCGTTTAATCAGTTACTCAAGAAGAATTTAATAAAGACTTATTACATCACAGGCACTAAGATTAGTCCTGGGAACACCAGTATAAATCAGACTGCTTTCTTCCTTGACAAACTCATGTTCTAAATACATAACAGATTATGAAACAGGGTTAAAATGTTTCAGTGAATGTAAGATGAAGTAGTATGGGAACACAGAAGAGGAAGGGAGCAATTTTGCCTAGTAGGAGACAGTAAGTCAGAGAAGGAGTCCCTGAAAAAGTGTAGCAGTCTTGAAGAAACAGGCAGAGAATCAAGAGTGTGCTGAATAAGCTTATTTTGGTTTTGAATAACAGCAACTGACTGGTGAGTTGAAATAGAAGAGAGTTATTGGGAGGGTCCTGGTTGTTTCAAGGAAGCCAAGGAAGAGGTGAACAAGTATGTTGCAAGAGTGGCAAGAACTGAGAAATTTGGGAGACTTGCGCAGCAAGAGTACGTGATTCTCCTTTCTGTAGAGTTTGCATCAAGATAACTCATCTCCACCCACTCCTAATTTCAGGGTCCTTTTCTGGTCCAAAATTCCAGATTCTTACAAGAACCCAATTGCCCCAGCTTGGGTCAGCAGTCCATTCCATCTGAACTTGAATACCCAACTCAGGTAGTTCAGATGCAACCACTGAATCCAAGGCAGTTCTCAGAGAAGAGGGGTCACCCTGGGTTTAATGCTCACTCCAAGAGATGGCTATTGCAAGAAGACAGGGCATTCTGGTTGGGGAGAAGCATGGACAACTGCTTTGAGACATGGAGGTAAAAGGTGCATGGTGTGATTGTGGAAATGCAGCAAAGTTGGGGTGATTTCCTCTGTGCAATCTCCATAACATTACATGTAAACTGAATATCCATTAATCATGCCATATTTGGTATGCATGGAGGGAATTCGTTATTTACAATTATTTTAGTCAAGGTTTGTTGGCTAGCTTAAGCAAAAAGGGCATTTATTAGAAACCTAAGAGGGGTTCACAAAATTGAAAAGGAGGTGATAGAAATCTTATTGGTAACTGCAGGATCTAGAAACCTCCGGGAAGTCATGGTGGCAGACATGTCTCTGCCTTCCTCTGGTCACAACTTTTGAAATGAGCAGAATTGAGCAGAATGCCTCCAGAAACACCCAGGCCAGACATGGGGTGGGGGCTGGATTCACTAGTTCCCAGGAACTTGAACCCATACATAGCAGAGCAGTAAGAATGCCAGTCAGTAGGTGGGAGGATCCAGACATCTTCAGGTAAACAGCTTAACTAGTTCTGGCTTGGGCACACTTTAGAGGAACAATTGTCCTGAGGAGGAGTTGCTGTCTTGAGAACCAAGGATAAAGAATGGTGTTGATGTGATGTATCAGGAATCAGCCATTGCTTCAGGATCTGTGGAAGGGTCCTAGGATTCTGTGGAGCCTGGAGAGTGTATAAGTGAGCTGCAGACAAGGCCAGGGCTGCACATTCCTCTTCCTTGCCTGTCCATACATTTTACCTTTCCAGAGCTTCTTCCCACCTACTGAACCCTGCACTACAGAGAATAAATCTATGGACACTGATCAGGCTTGATGTGTCTTCAGGTTCTGCCCCTTTCTAATTAAGTGATGTTTCCTCTCTGAGCCTGTGTTCTCAAATAACACATGGATATAATTGTAATCATGATACTGGGTGGTTGTGCAAATAAGATGATGAATATGAAGCATTGAGTCTATAGTGAATGCTCAATAAATGGCAGTTGCATTTACAGTTGTATTTTTTAGTGGATATTCTTGTTATCACTCAAAAGTGTCTGTGCTGGCTCTCTGCCTATGGACCTAAAAACAAACAACTCATAAAAGAACTTCTCCCACTCTACTCCTCTGGGAATCTTTCCAAGCTCTGCTTCCTGATTCTGCTCGTCCACCTTGCCTGTTCCTCATTTATGACTGATCATCATAGATTTGCATTTCTATGATCCACCAAGACAAGGAAGGAGACAGGACCAGATGGAACCAGAATTGAGCAGGTGGCTCTGCTTCGGAGTTGGTCTCTCAGAGAGGTTGCTGACCATTCTTTATGCCGTGCTCATAGGGGTGTGGAAAAGTCCCACCAGCTCCTGTGTTCCTTAGGAATGCATTCAGCTGCAAGTAACAAAAGAAATTGGTTAAAAGTAATTTAAACAAACAAAGGTTTGTTTTTCTCACATCATATGGCACCCAGAGGCAGGAGGCATCTGGAAATGGCTCAGCAACTGGATGATGTCAAGGGTGGCAGCTCTGAGATTCTCCTGGTCTTTATTCCTGCGTTTTGCTTCATGGCCACAGATGGTTGCTATCACTCTGGAAAGAGTATCCATGCCCAAGGCAATAAGAGAAGGAAGAGGAGAGAGGGAGTGGCAGGTCCAGGCTTACTTTCTCTTTTCATCAAGGAAGTCTTCTCAGAACAAGTCAGAAGGCTTCCATGCAGGTCCAATTGGCCTAAGATGTCCAAAGGCCAGCCCTACTTGCCAGGAAAGTAAAGACTAGTATTTTCACATTTGGATTAGATGCTAATTAGGATTTATCTCCAAAAACGGAGCACACTGTTCCTATCAACAGTATCAGAGTTCGGTAGGCAAGGAAGAAAGAAGGAATGGGTATTAAATAGGCAAAAGATAGAGACTGTCCACCTTCACCCCCAGGAATTCAACCTTTGGGAATATGGACCACAGCAGGAGAGCTATGGTCAACGAGGGGCTGCACCCTAAGTTGGTGTGTGAGGCATATACTGTCAGAACTGCACCAGGGAATCAGTGAAGATGCTCGAGGGAGGTAAAATGTATGGACAGGTAAGGAAGAGAAACTCATTGTCCTGGCCTTGTCTTCAGTTCACCTGCACACTCCCCAGGCTCCACAGAGTCCTTGGACGCCTCCACAGAGTTCACAGGCCCTGAAGCAATGGCTGATTCCTGATGTTCTACATAAACACAGACAACAGCCACCCTTCCACAAAACAATTGTTCCTCTAAAGTATGCCTAAGCCAGGACTGGGCATGCTGTTCCCCTGAAGACATCTGGATCCTCCCACCCACTGACATTCCCGCTGACCCACTGTGGGGCCAGGCTCCTGGAAACCAGTGAATCCTGCCCTCACCCCATGTCTGGCTTGCCCATCTCTGGAGGCACCCAAATTGGATTGCTCTGAGTATCTCTTTGATCCATGTTGTAGACACGGTTTGAGTTTTCCCCTGGTCCTTTTATGTGTTCATGTACTTCTCTCAGGACTGCAGCTGCTGTAAGTGCTGTGGATAATGGCTTCTGACTGTGACCTTCTCTAAAGGTTTGCCCTGGCCTGAAGAAGCCTAGGAGGTTATATGCAGTGATTAGCTGGCGTGAGCCCATAATCACCTGGCCTCTTTGCTTCACTGAACTCTGTAGCATAATCTATACTCCAGAGCGTCCTCCTGGGTTGGACAAGCCTGGACTGCCTGAGGCCACAGACTTGCTGGGTTCTTTCCCCTTCATTTCCTGCTTCCTCCTACCCCTTGTTAGTTTTCTTAAAGAGTTCTTCCTCAACAACATATATGCATTCCAATCCCTCAGGCTCTGTTTCTAGGGAATTAGACCTCAGACAAACCCTGTGCTAAGACCGCATTTTGGAAGAGCCATTAAGCCTTGAGTACCATTCGGGGACTATTACCTGAGATCCAGTCGACTGTGGTAGACAACATCCCCCAGTCTCATTTCTTCATCATCAATCACTGTGCACCTCACATATGAAAGACTCTCCTGTATTCCCAGCTTCTATCCTCTTCTGCCTTTCATCCCCTCACTGCTCTCTTCTCCTTCAGCTCTGACCCAAACTCACAGCTCCCAGTTTTCCAGATCCTCCCCATCCTGTGGCAAACAGAAGTCCCTACAATCTCAAACTCTTCCCAGAACACTCCTTAAGTCACCCATCTTAACTGAGAATGAGCTCTTCCCAGAGGATGCTACTGCCACCACCGTCCATCTTCTTAAGTCGAGGCTTCTCATTCTACCAAGGTACAAAATCTCAGGTCGTCATTTTCTTTACTTCTTATAACCACTTTCAAGCCATTATGCCTATTAAAACACATCCTTGTTTTTCACACCATCTGGCTGTATCATTAAAACTGACCAATGGCATATCTTTTGACATAGCAATTGTCCTTCATACAAAAATATTATTATGAAGTAAAAGGATAGATGTAAGAACACTTATAATAACATTGCTTGTGACAGTAAAAAAAAAAGGTAATAATCTAAATATCCATCAACAGGACATTGACAAAAAAATTGTAGTGTGGCTGCATACCCCTATTAGGAAGAAGTGTAGGGTATTTATATGACATGAGAGCTGTGCATGACATATGACAGTGAATCAAGCAGCAAAACTGATTATAGACAAATATAGTATGATCTTATGTTGATAAAGGAACAAAATGCATATGTGTGTAAGATTGGGAGGATTGTTCTAGGCTTGGTGAACCTTGTTTAGCAATATCCCTGCAGTTGCTCCTATGGTTTTGGCCAAGGAACTATTCAGAAGCACCATGCAATCCTAAGTCCATACAATGAGAACAGAGCTGTCTATCTAGTTCTTGATACCATGTACTGATGCTTGATTTGTCCTCCTGGCAGGAGTCTAATAGGTGGTAGTAAGATTCAAACACTCTGAAAACCCCCTTTATAAAATCCTTTTAAAATATACCTCATAGCCAGGCGCAGTGGCTCATGCTTGCAATCCCAGAAATTTGGGAGGCAGAGGCAAAAGGATTGCCTGAGCTCAGCAGGTTCAAGACCAACTTGGGCAACTTGGCGAGACCTCATCTCTACAATAAATAAAAAAAAATTAGTCAATCATGGTGGCGTGTGCCTGTATTCCCAGCTCCTCAGGGTGCTGAGGTGGAAGAATTGCCTGAACTCAGCAGGTCGAGGCTAGTGTGAGCCACGATTGTGCCACTGCACTCCAGCCTGGGCAACAGAGTGAGACTCTAGCTCAAACAAACAAATAGACAAACACAACTCATATGACAGAGTTCCCATCTCATCTCTCCAGACAGAAAAGATCAGGCAGAGAAATCTGCCCTGAGTGCCAAAAAGTTGTCATGAAATTCAAACTTTATTGCCT
Source organism: Carlito syrichta (assembly GCF_000164805.1). NCBI lineage: Eukaryota > Metazoa > Chordata > Mammalia > Primates > Tarsiidae > Carlito > Carlito syrichta. Next base: position 23,155 of record NW_007232534.1, read on the forward strand.
TCTCTTCCTATGTCAAAACCCCCTCCTCCTACAAATAGCAATCAAGTCAATCTAGCATTGTCTCCTCCCTTTCTATTTCTCGTCAATAGGAAAATGGTGGAAGTGCATGGGGCAGAGATACCCACAAGGGAACTGTGAAGAGGGGGCTGAGGGAGGAGGACTTTGACTTTGCATTGATTGCCTTTGCAATGTTTGCATCTGCTGCTAGAAGCCTGTATTACCTTCATAATAAAAAATAAAGATTAAAAATGAATTTTAAAATACCACTTGACACATTATGCCCACAATACACTTACCTGAAAAGAAAACCCTGATAAAGAGAGTTCTGTTGAGTGCAGTGGTACTATGGTACCTGGATTCTAAACCCACCTCTTATTAACTCTGAGATCTGTCTGCAGACTGGCTGTCCATTTGTGTCCTACACAACTCTAAGGGGCACCATTTACATAGACTACAGTGAGAATGAAAGACACCCTTGCAGCTGTGCAGGGAAGCCCTCTCTCTCTGTGCTTTGTTTCCTCATTTTTAAAATGAGGATAATAACAGTACTCACCTCCTAGGTCTATTCTGGGTATTCAGTGAATTAGTAAACATGAAATGTATTAAACTGTATCTGGCACATAGTAAATATACAATATATGTTAGCTAGCATTATTGCCACCAATGCTACCACCATAATCATTATCAGCAGTAACAGCAACAAGATTAGTCTGGGTGGGGTTGGGGGGTGGGCGTGTCTGTGCCCCAAATTCCAGTGCATTTGATCTCTTGGGCACAAATTCCAAGCCAAGCTCTGATTCTGTTTGGAGGAAAGATATATTTACCTTTACTCAGAGATGAAGGATTCATTGTCTAATGAGGGTTTGTAGAAAACTCTTCTCCAGAGAGGCTGATCGCTTGAAGGCAATGGTGCCTGCAGGAGTTGGAACAGGTCTAAAAATCTCTGTCATGGTTACAAGGAAGGAAGGAATTCTCCATGGTCCTGGCCTTGTAAAGTCCAAACTGACTTGCGCTGTCTACCCTTCAGAGTTCTGACTTAATGGCTTTGCCATAGGCAACCTCATCAAGAAACTCGCCCTATTAAGACTTTGCCTAAACTCTGATATTTTACCCTTCCTTGAAAGATTTGAACTTTCAAGGAATTTTAATCTAAGTTAAAATTAAATATCTCCAATGGTGGAATTTATTGCCCTTTAACAGACAAGAAAACTGAGAGGACTTCCAACAGGTCATATCCAGCTAACCATTAGGAAATTTTGTCCCTGTTATTCTTGCAAAGGTCTTCCTTGTGGTCCCACAAATATGTTACCTTAAGTCAAATATTCAGGAGCAGAGAAAATGGGGATGTGACACATGTAACAGAATCTGTGCAAAACAGCTGATGGTATCAGGGTCACACTCTAATGTGTTCTGTCACTAGAGCAAGACTGGAGTGTTGTGCATTAAGTGACATGCAGGATCCTAGCCCTGAGCTCTGGAAAGATGCAGAGAGAGGAAGTAGTAGGTTGTGGGAAGACTTGGAGTTGCCCTGCCCAAGGTTTATCTCTGACACATGGACTTCCAGATCTGGTTGGTGGCAAAGAAAACATGAGGGAAACATAAAAGCCAAAGTTACAGGCAGTCCTTAAACTTCAGGCCAGGAACCGTATCTGAACTTTGGATTATCTCAGCCTTGGTTGGGGATGGTGGAGGTATGGGGCAGGGAAAATGTCCCACACTCATTCCCAGTCCAATCCTTGTGATAACCTCATATGACAGCCCTCTAGGGTCTAAGATTAATCTTCCTGAGGAAGAATTGACATGCTCCATATCACCATCCTCTCTCTTATTCCCTCCCTCATCCCTTTCTCATTTCCACATCCTCCTCTATGAGTTCACTCAACACAATTCTATCCCAAACTCCAGCAATCAGATCCCTGTGTCAACCCCACCCAGTATACCTTGTCATTACTCTCATACCCAGTTTTCTTGCTAGACCCTAAGTTCCTTAAGGTATGGAACAATATATTTCTTAGTTTCAAACTCACACTATTTAAGGGAAATTTTGCTGCTAAAGAGGGTTCCCTAACATTCTGGGGATGGGATCAACAATTTATATAAGTGTCTTTAGAGATAACTGCCTTGTTATGGTCTCCACATCAATGTGCTAACTTATTGGAGTGGAATGGTAATCATAATTATTATAATGATTATTTTAATTATTATTATTTATTGAGCATCAACCATAGGCCTGAGACTGTGCTGTGCATTTTACAAGCATGGTGATATTTAGTTCAAGCAATGTTGGGACCAGTCCAAGTTCAAGGTTGCAGAATAAAGAAAGGAGGTTACATCTCCATATCCCTAACCTCTTTCTGATACTCAGAGATTTATCTACCCCTACTTCCTGACCCCATTACTCTTGAGATACATGCTTGAAATATCCTTACCATCCTGGCTTTCTTAGCAGCTTAATTGCCCAGTTACTTGTCTGGAGCCTGCAGAAAACTCAGACCCTCAATTGCTTCTTCTGCTTCCCCTCCTCTCTTCTCCTGGCATCCTTAGCACTGAGATAGTGAAACATGATATCAACCCTTGTTTAGATATTGACTTCTAGAAATCTATAGTAGTACTAATAGCAGTTGCTGTTTATTGAGCCCTTACTAACCACATTAGCTCATTTGGCATCACAATCACCCTGAGTTAGTACTATTACAATTCTCATTTTACAGATGTGTAAACTGGAGATTAAGTCATTTGATTAAGGTCACCTAAGTCATAAATGTCCGACATGACAGCTGAATTTATGTGTGCCTCATTCCAAAGACTAAGCTCTTAACCATGGCACTTAAGCCATTCTACTTTTATTGTGCAACTCAGTATTATCTCAACATGAACATAAAAGCTTTGAGGACATGGGCTTTTCCAATGGAGGTGGTTTAATATAGAAGAAAAGGTATGAATTTTTCATTTGAAGATAGTTATGAGCTTGAATCATAGCTTACCAGTTACTGGCTGAGAAGTGCAACTAGTAGAGACAGAGGCATGGGCTGTGAATTGAACATAGGGATAAGAATGAGACACAACTTTCTGGGCCATGATCAATTCCTGAGTAGTTGATCTGCCAAAAAAAAAAAAATGAGACACAAGAAGCTAGGCTATGATGGACTGAAAGTTTGGGGCCCCAGATAAGAATGTCTATAAATAGACTTTCTGTTCAGAGGCTGGCCAACTTGTGGTGGACATGACTAAAACTTATAAATATCTAGTTATCTTCTTCCTGGGAAACTTTGAAGTTAGGTCATGGATGGGAGCCCACTAGATCACTAAGGCACTGAGTAGAAGAAAACTGACCTGGAGAATACTAAACTTACTACAGACTTTGCATAGGTTAAAAAAAACATCTTTGTTGTGTTAAGTTGCTGATATATTGGAGACTTATTTGTTATTGCAACATAACCTAGTATATCTTGACTAATGCTCCTGTATACCTCATGTACTCATTTGGCCTGATGAGTAAAGAGTTAGGGGAAGAATGACCAGGTAAAGCCTAATCACTGGTAGTGGAAAGATCAAGTGTAGTTAGAGTCCAAAAATGGAGAATGAGCAGTCTTGAATGCCTCCTGAGTAAGGAGGGGTAAATACCAAAAGAAAATGACAGGTTTACCCAAAGGGCCAAAGATAGAGGCAGATCACAAAGAAAAAGGGTTGGTTTTGCATACATTCCCACCTGTCCCTACCCCAAGCACCTGTGCAGGCAGTGCAATTGCTATAGCACCTGGCTCCCTGAAATGTTCCTGACACTGATTCTCCAGGGAGTCAGATGTCACTTCAGATGGGTAGCCTCTCGTCTTGCTTTACTCTTCATAGTGTTTATCAAAAGGGCATTCAGAAGATGCAGTAGGGGTATCAAGATTCTACAAAGTCTTCAAGGCTTTATTCAAATTCTGCCTCTTCAGAGAAGTCTTCCTACATTCTGCATGCCAGATTTCACCTTGGCCTTCCCAATCTCCCATAGCACTCAGATTATACTTTCATTATAACATCCACCCCTGTCTGCCTCAATCCAGAGTTTCATGTGTCTGGTCCCATGTCTCCTGTATGTAATGAACTCCTGAAAGAAAGGCACCAAGTCTTGTCCAGACTGGAGATTTCCCTCAGTACTCTGCCCTCTTCTTTGTAGATCTTCAGTTGAGTGGAGTCAAAAAGAAAGCTTATTGAGCCAATGAAAGGAAAGACGAGTCTTGCTTGAATCAAGTCTGATTTCCAACTTGAGATTCCTTCCTGTGACTCTTGAGATTGATCTAGACATTTCCATAGCACAAATTATATGTCTATAAGATTGTTTGACGAATATCTGTCCATCCAACTCACACTTAACTCTGTGAGGACAGGATCTGTGTCCATTTGGATCATAAAGAATATTTCTAGATCCTACCATGAAGTTCAGCCCATAGTAGATGCTCGGTAAAGGTGTTGAATGAATGAATGAACTCCTCATCTGTGAATTCAAGGTGGAATGTTTCTGCTTCTTGCCAACTGAGTCTTTCTCCTGGGACTTTTTTCCAGCCTTGCTCTTAGCCAAGTCTTCAAAAGAGGCAATCATATTTTGACCCTATTTTTCCCCAGTCTGCTGACCTAACTGACTTCTGAAGAGAGCTCTTCATTTGAAACTTCTTTGTCTTTTCAGGACAGGAGCAGAGAGAAATGGGCCCTTCATTTAGCTGATTGAACCAACAAAAGAGAAGTTTGAGACAGAAAATGAATATAGATCCAGCAGCAGCAATTAGAGGGGAAATCAATAGAACATCATCAACAGCATCAGACCTGTGTAAGTCGGCGTCTCCAGGGATGGGTTGGCAGAGCAGTGTTCATTTCATTTTTGTTTTCCTAACTTAATCCCCAGCAAGTGAGGAGGGATAGGTGTGGTGGATGGGGAGGGGGTGATGGCTGAGTAGTGAGGAGGGGAGAAGACAAGGCAGGCAGGATGGGATGGTTCCCTTCTCCTCACACTGTGTACCAGTATGTGATTAAGAGCAGTTTACTGAGCTTCATTGTGTCCCACTTTACTCATCTGTAAAATGGGGATTGTGAAGCCTGCTCCACTTGGATCTGATGGGAAGTAAATGAAAGAACTTATACAAGCCCTGCTAGCAGAATGCTGCTATGATACCACAGGCACCATAGTCTAGGCTGATTTCCCGAATGCTCCTTTGTGCTGTATTTTGATCCAGTCAGGGTTCTTTATTACTTTTTAAGCTTTTTCTCTTTGTGTGGAGCCTCTCAGACTTTGTTGGGTCACACAAGTCTCTGAGACCTTAACAATAAAATGTAGAGGTTGAAAGCATGAATTTGGGATTCACAAAGATCTGGGCTTAAAAGATCCAGATCCACTTTTGGCTGGCTGTATGATTTTGGTCACATTACTCAATCTTCCTGTGCCTTAGTTTCTTCAAGAATAAAATGAGAATAACAATAGCACCTATCCCATAAGGGGTGATGAAGATTAAATTAGTTCATACGTGTAAATGCATTATTGCCCAACACACAGTAAGTTTTCAGTAAATGCCATTACTAATAAAAGTGATGGCAACACCTCTGGTAAACTGCACACCAGCACACGCATGCATACAATCTCGTAAAACTAATCCCTAACTCTTATCTAGTGATTCTTGCAATGCAGAATCCAAACTCTCACCTGGCATTTACTCCTGTACATTCTCTGGCCCTCATCCACAGAATCAGCCCTATGGGTTTGTGGAGGCCCTCCCCACCCTGCTGTAATAGGACATCTCCCCACTCTACTATCTACCATCAACTTCACACATTTACCGATGTCCACTTTAAGCCCGGATGAGGTCTCTTCCAGGCAGTGATTTAGGGCAGAGACACTACTAGGGCCTGAGAGAGGGGCTAGCAGTCCAAGCCAGGCTCAAGGGACTTAGTGAACTTTGTTGGTCCAGGGCAAGAAGGGAGCATCACTGGTTATCCCAGGCTGGGAATGGACTGTGTGAGCCTGAAGGACCAAGACAGTGGTTGGAAACACAGGGAATCAAAGCCAACCTGGAGAGAGGCAAGGGGGGAATCTCTGGGGATGGAAGGTGAGGCCCCCACCAGCAAAGCTGCAGTGATTCAGGACTTAGGGGACTTGAAGGAAAACCAGGGGCTAGACCAGAAGCCTGTCGGTGGGAACAGAGCAGGAATCTGTGGCTTGGGACCTATAGGGCTATCTCCAGCTCTTGGGGTAGGCAGGACACCATCTTCCACTAGAGGGGCAGAAGCCTTGACCTTGCTAGGCTGGTGTCCTGTGAGTCCTGGACTTGAGCAGGGATTAGACTACAGTGGGAGGGTTTCATTTGCCTCTCAGAGAAGAGAGTTGGCAGCCAGGCACTGACTCCAAAGGGTTGACCTATCTTCTCCAGAAGCGCTGGAGATGCTGCTGCTCCTCTGAGCCAGAGAGAGTTGGGAGAAGATGTGGCAGCCGGTGGGGTCAGGAGGACTCACAAAAACAGAGCTGGCCTTTCAAATACAGCTGGCAAGTGGCTGGCAGGCTGGGAAAGTCAGACACAGCCGGCAGAGCCACCATTCTCCATCCCTGTCATGGGCAGGCCAACCAGCTGCTGGGGTGAGTCTTCCGAGGGGACTTCTAGCATGGATCTGCTATATCTGGGAGTGTGGTGGAGAAGTGGGCAATGCCAACACTGTGTGGGAGGTCCTACTGCAGAGGGGACTCCAGTGACATAGCTCCTACCTGTGGCCCAGTCTTGCACCTCACGACCCACAGCTTCCCACAGCTTGCTGTGGAGATGATAAAGTGGAAAAAGGAAAGAATCTTAGCATGAGTTAAACTCGGTTTGAATCCTAGCTCTGGCACTTGCTAGCTATGTGACTTCAGACAAGTGACTTAATTTCTCTGGCCCTCAGTTTTTAAATCTGTAATGTGGAGGAGACTCATACCAACTCTAATTACTTACAGCTTGAGTCTAAATGAAATTCAGATATACATGGAGTGGGCTAGTCAGAAAGTAGTTGGCATAAGAACTGATGAAGCATTTTATCCCCACATCCACCCACTCACTCTCCTATGCACTCAACTAACTAGTCAGTGGACATATATTTATTGAATGACTGCTCTAAGCCAGTCAGGAGAAACTCTCCTGAGGAAAGGTGAAGCAGGCATAAAGGACTTGGCCCAGTAGAATAGTCTAGGATTGACTGTGACAGGTGGAGAGGTGAAGAAGGGAAAAGAGAAGAAGTAGGGGAGGACAGGGAGGCATGTGTCTTGAGCACAGCATGGTTTCTGTCGCTTGTACTTGTCTCCCAGCCCAGTACCCACTGGTCTCAGACAAGGTCCAGTGGTAACATGTGTGTGATGGGAGCAGGGCACTGATGGAGCCATTTCAGTAACTGTATAATATATCAGGGTGCACACAGAGCTGTGTTGGGGCCCCACTGACAGTGTGTGGCACAGCAGACATCTTCCCCAAATTTTCCAGTATACAGAGACTCCAGAGAATGCAGTGCCTGCAGGTTCATTGTGGGCACTTGGGTTCTGGGGAGCAGCAAGAGTAGAGACCATGGAGCCTGGCAGAGTCACTGGGGAACGGTGGGGAAAACCAACCATCAGCCCAGATGACATGAGCCCTGGCAACCCATGTACATATATTTAGGTGGTTAGAGATTATGCTGCTGGCTTTAGGGCAACACATCTGTAAAATTTGAGTCATTATTAGCAATGTAGTCCAACTTGTATCTACAGGTAGGCAAAGCCTGTGGTGGTATTGGTTATACTACTTTGTGGAGTTATTGTACAGGTTCGTGATGATCTGTTCAAAGGCCTTGGAATGTTGTAGATGCTTAAAATGGGAGCTGTAATAACAAGACTATCACTGTCACTAGTGTGGTAATTATTATGGCACAGATTTAGGCAGGAGTGTCATTTGCCACCAGTTCTGGCTGGTTAAGAAAAACCATGCTGGGAAGAAGAGAGAGAAACCCAAATCCCAGTTTTCTAGGTTTGCATCAATTACTCACGTTTCCAGCCCAGTGCTCTGGATTGAGGAGAGATGGGCTGGCCTGCTGACAGTTGCCTGGAGCTGAAACATGACAGGCTGAGGACTAGCAGGAAGGCAACAGAGGAAACAGAGAGACTGGTGGAAGAGCCACATGGACACAGAGCCCCAGCTGGGTCATGTGAAGTCCTAAAGGTTTCTGTGACAAGCCCACACTGTGTTTTCTGTTGGGATGGGGTTGGGAAATAGCCTGTATCAATACAGACCATGTGACAGGAAGACATGGTTTTGTTATGGGTATCTGTTCCTTGTGCCACTCAGCATCCTCACCCTTCTGGTTGCTTTTCCCCTTTCATCATCTAAGCTTAAGCCAGTCAGCGAGAACTTGCCACAGTGAAAGGTTCAGGGAGAAGCACAAGCTCCAATCAGAGCTCGTGGATACAGTGAGTCTTTTCTTGCGGAATATGGGCTGTTTTCCTTGGGTTGTTTCCCTAAAAGCAGGGAGGGTGTGATTGCTGGTGCTGCTGCAACTCTCTTACAACCACGAGGGAAATGCTTGTCTGAGAATGGAACCAATCTGGAGGATAAAAGCAAAGAGTGGAGAGAGAAGCCAGGTCATTCATGGTGAAATTGTGTGAGCCCCTGCATCAAACTGAATCTGAGGCCAGTCCTATTTCCTGAATCTTAGCAGTTCCAAGAGCCATAGATTTTCTTTTACACAAGCCAGTTTAGATTGGGTTTTCTTTAACTTGCAACTGAAAGAGAACTGGCTGAAACAAAATCACTGTCTTCAGGCCCTCGGTGTCCGGGAGGGGAGAGAAAAACAAATAAATAGGCAGTTATAGTTTCTCCATGAAGATAAACAGGGCCCATGGGAGTTCCCCAGGCTACATGTGGGTGCGATGTTCCTCAGTCCTGCAGAAGAAGATGAACTGGTATGGAAGTTGGGGGATTGAGAAGGTGAGTAAGAGCAGAGAATACTTCTGTCATCATTAGTCAATATTCTAATTTCTAGGTCCTTCTGGTACCTTTTCTACTCATACTTTTACATAAGGAAGATCTAATATCTAGTCATTCATTCATCGTCCATCCATTCATCCTCCATCTACCCAAACTTAACTACAAATTCACCATCTATTCCATCAGTAAAGTGAAATCAGTATAGTCTGTGCTGGGGGGTCTTTTAGGATTTCATGTCACTGTGCCTGAGGTTGAAGTACAATACAAAACATCTTTATGTTAGGTAGCCAGCTTTCTCTATCTTGATATTCACAGAAAGTTCTTGGAGAGAAAAGTTGGTAACAGCCAGAGGGTGGGGCAGGCAGTGCAGAGTAAACTGAGGTGGAAGATGGTCCACAAAGACCACAACCTATACTCGGTTGTCTTGATGAAAAGAGCATCCTGTGGCTGCTGCAGGGGTAAGGAGTGGGGCTCTCCCTTTCATATGCAGAGAAGGGAGAGGTTAGCAGGCAGGTTGACTAATTATGCTACTCATTCGTACCTTCATTCAGCTCACTCTCAGTCCCGTCCTAGTCACAGAGATGCCAGGACTCATGCCTGACCTCAAACAACAGATGGTCTCATACTAGCAATCGCTTTACACGGAGTGCTCTGTGGTACTCTGTGAAACTCAGGGGAGTTTCTCTCTGGCTATCAGTCCTCAGTTTCAAAAGTGAGATGGATCCAAGTCTGACTCTTCTTGGAGTTGAGGTCCAGTCCTGCTAACAATGTAACAATTACATTATTTTTGCTAATTCTACCACATCCAATTATTTTGTTCATTCTATTTTACTTCCTAAATGCAAAAGTAATTCTTGGTTAATTTAGAAAATTTGGACAGTACACAGAAAAACACAAAGGAAATAAAAATTCGTAACCCACTGCCAAGTGAAAAATAAAGTTAACATTTGGAAAGTATGAAGAGAGACATGAAAAACCAGAATTATCTTTTTCTTTCTTTGTTGGTGGATCCCTTGTAGTACAGGCTTCTGCCACTAGGTCAGTGTTCTGGGAACCCACTGGAATCAGTGTACCAGTTAGCATTGTTGTAAGAGGCTGCATTCAGCTTCAGTGACAATTTTTTTTTTTAGATTCTTTCAATGCACTTGCCCACCATGCTGGGTGATTTACAAGCTCACCTGCCTACACTGCACTGAGTGTTCAGCAGTATTTGACCAAAAACGGCATAACCTCCAGGCCCTACCCTCCCTATTCACCCAGTCTCACCCAAGTAACTTTTCTTTGTTTCTCTAGATGAAAAAAAGTCCTCAAAGAAAAATGTTTTGCCAATATGGAACAGGTAAGACAAAAAACAGTGGAAGCACTAAAAGGCATCAAAACTGACAAGTTCAAAAACCGTTTGAGCAATCAAAAAAGCATCTCAACAGGTGTATTGTATCAAATGGAGAGTACTTTGAAGGTGACTGAAGTTTAAATGTGTAGTAAGTACACAGTTTGGTACACACACCCATACACACCCATTCTATGTGTTATCTGTATCATTTTTTAGCCTGCTTTTTTCACTCAGCAATATGTTACAAATATTCTCCTATGTCGATAAATGTTCTTCTGTAATTTGATTTTCATGATTCCATGGTATCCTATATTGTGGATATTCCATACTTTGTTTGAACAATTGCTTATGGTTGGATCTGCAGATTATTTTCCAGTTTTCATTAACATAAATAGTGCTGTATTGAATATACTTGTACATTAATAGTTGTACATATATTTACCTTGATCACTAAGATAAGTTCCTAGAAGTAAAATTGTTGAGTCAAGGGTACGGATGCACATTTTTAATACTTTTAATAGATATTGCCAAATTGCCCTCTTAAAAGGTGGTACCAATTTACACTCCCTCAGTGTTATACAAGAATGCCCAATTCCCTACACTTATTGCTGATTTAATTTGCATATCTCTGTTTGCAGTGAGATTAAATTTTTTTCTCATATGTTTATTGTCTATTTGTAATTTTTCTTGGGTGAATTGCCTATTGATGTCAATTGCTCATTTTTTATAGAGGTGCTTATCTTTTCCTTTTTGACTTCTAAACACTCTTTCTCAACCTTTTGTCTATAATATATGTTTGTTAAATTTTCCCCAGTGTCTCATTTGCCTTTTAATTTTGCTTACAGTATTTTTTTAACCCAGGGAAGATTTTATTTTTAAGTAATCAAATTCATCAATCTTTTCCTTTATTGTTTTTGCTTAAGAATGCATGAATGCTTAGCAATGTTTAGAAAGGCCTAACTCCCTCAAGTTTATATAAACATTTCCTTAGAACGTTCCCCTCCTTCTTTTATGAGTTCAATTATTTCATTTTTAACGCTTTAACCACCTGAAATTTATTTAGTTGTTTGCTACGCAGTAAAGCTGTGTTGGCTGGAATTCTATGTTTTTTCCCCAAATAGGTAACAAACCCTCCCAAAACTGCATCTCCTTTTCTGCCCTTATTTGCAGCAGATTGTGATGTAAACAATACCTGGCAGCTCTAGAGGTAACAGTGATTTTTCTGAATGGGGTAGTGGGCTGAAGAGGGAATGGGTGCATCTTTGCTCAGTTGAGTCCCCAGTGCCCAAGGTTATTGATCCAACAATATCTACAAATGCCTGCCATGTGCACTCTGGGAGGTGCTGGGGGTAGAGGGGAGGAAGAACATTTCCACTCAGCACTTTCCGATGTCTGCATCAGATGTGTAGTGGACACTGTGGTGTGCCACTCAGAGCCTCCCTACGGGACCAAGACTCCCCAAATGGTCAGGAATATAACTGGTCTACAGGTACAGTCAAAGACCCAGTCCTTTTACCTTAATTCAGGGCAACTCTGAAAGGCCACTCCAACTACAGAGCTCCCTACGTGATCTGCTGAGGTCTCAGTTACAACTACTGTATCTGAACTCAGTCTCTCCCTCTGCCTGATCCCGTTTCCCTAATCCACTCCCTTCTCCTAGACCACTCCCTACCACATATCCCCACTTCTGCACAATAAACCTTTGTATGCAAATTCCATCTCAGAGTCTGTTTCCCCAGGCGACCCCATCTGGGACAAGGTCAGAGCTTCTGCTTGACTATAAATGAGGGGTGAATGAAAGGGTGAGCCCTGGAGCCGCAGCAGGCAGCATGAGCAAGTTTCTTCTTCATCTTCCTCACAAGAACTTCATATAGCAGGCACTATCTGTCCCTTGAATTGTATAATGGTCTCTGAATAGGAGAAGGGCCATTTAGCATCAAAATTATGAATTTTAGTTTTAGCAACAGAAGTCCCCTTCTAGGTAACTCACACCAATTAGGCCCTGTGCTCAAGGACAAGATGCTAATAAATGTCACAATTTAATTGACTTGTTCTCACCCAATCCCACCTGGTAGTGCTCTGTTTCCCTGATCTGAAAAAAACTGGGCCCTTGTACTTTAGGGCCATAACTAGGTTCTTCTCTTAGGAATATTCTCATAATTGCTTCCATTACTTGGCTGACATTGACACATGTGTGTGTGTATGCATGTATATATGTGTGTGTGTGAGTCCATAAAGCTTGTGTGTGTATCTGTGGGAAGCTAAAGCCAGGCACTGAGGGTGAGGTTCCTCTTTCAATCACAACTGAGGAGACAGAAGCACCCTGGCACCTCCTGAGCTATCTATGTGTAATCACACATTTTGCTTTTTTGCTTTTGGCTGTAGCAAACTCAACTTAACAGCCCCAGACAATAAGAAGATTTATTATCTCATATTGCAATCAGTCCAGAGGCGGGCAGCTCCGGGGTTGATTAATTCAGAGGACCATAGATGTCAGTGAGAACCCGGGTGCTTTTTATATTTTCTCTCTGCCATCCAGAGTATCTTGGCTTTGCCTTAATGACCCCATAGTTACGGTCATTTCCAAGCATCATATCTAGACCTATTGACATTGAAAAAAAGACAATACCTTTTCTTCTCTGGATTAAAGACAAGTACATCTGTCCCAGAAGCAGTCCTGCAGATGTTCCTCACATTTTCCTGGCCAGGGTTGATTCCCAGTCACTGGCAGTGGGAATAGGAGCGACCACAATTAGTCTAGATTCATCAAGATGCACCATCTAGGGCTGCGCCCACTTCCCCCAAGGCACATGAGTCAGCTGGGGATGATGGATGTCCAACAAAACAGGGGTTCCCTTGGGAAGGAGGGAAGGAGGGGTGGGAATTGATATTGAGGGAAGGCAACCATAATGCCTGCCATGCTTAGCAACCTGTGTGGGCAAAGCCAGAGTAAGAACGATTTGCTTTGAGGTAGATCAGGGGACACCTGCGAGCAAGATGGAGAGGGAAGAGACGAGGAGGAGCCTCACTGTGCAAGTGTGTCAAAAAGTGAATCCCTTTGTGTCAGCCCCTCTCCCCTGCTGGACTGCTAGTCCAAGTCCAGCTAGTTTCATGTTTGACATGAAAGCTTGAGCATGTTCCAGTCTGCCTCCATTGTTTTATTTATTTTTGTCTTTTTGTGTAATTTTTATAGATTTAGGGGGTGCGAGTGCATTTTTGCTACATGCTTATATTGCATATGACGAAGCCTAGGCTTTTAGTGTAACCATCACGCACACGGTGAACATTGTATTCAATAGGTCATTTCTCATCCCTCACTCTCCTCTTATCCTCCCGCTTTTTAGAGTATCCTGTGTTTCTTTTTCCACTCTGCATGTTTATGCGTACCCATTGTTTAGCTCCCACTTATAAGTGAGAGCATGTGGTGTTTGATTTTCTGAGTTATTTCACTTATGATAATGGCCTCAGGCCGGCCTCTGTGGCTCATACCTGTAATCCCAGCTCTTTGTGAGGCCAAGTCAGGAGAATCACGTTGAGGCCAAATTGGAAACCAGCCTGGGCAACATAGCGAGACCTTGTCCCTAGGAAAAAAAAATTAAATTAGGCAGACATGATGGTGTGTGCCTATAGTCCTAGCTATTCAGGACTCTGAGGTAGGAGGCTCTCTTAAGAGAACCAGTTCATCCACGTTGCTACAAAAGACAAATTTATTCTTTTGTATGTTTGAATAGTATTCCATGGTGTATGTATATGTGTACACACACACACACATATATATATGCACACACACACACACACAGGGGGTGCCAAAAATGTATATACATTTCAAGAGATGTTATCTATGCATTACTTTTCAAAGTTGAATTGAATTACAGTAGCAATGTGGAGTATTCCACCGTTTTTGTTGTCTTGCCTGTTTCTTGGTGACACTAGCATTTATCTGATTAACACCTTCTTTTGAGCAAATGTCATACTTAAAATGTGCATACGTTTTTGGCACTATATATATATATATATATGTATATATATATATATATATCACATTTTATTTATCCAATCACTCTCTGATGGGCGCTTAAGTTGATTCCATGACATTGCTATTGTGAATAATATTGCAATAAAAATACAAGAGTCGATGTCTTTTTTATATAATGATTTATTTTCCTTTGGGTAATAATTTTTGCCTTTATATAATGATTTCCTTCTTTGCCAGGGTCACTTGAGTATGAAAGCGAGGACATGTGGTAGACACAAGGGCAGTAGTGGGATTGCTGTGTCAAATGGTAGTTCTATTGTTCATTCTTAAAAAAAAAATCTCCATACTGTTTTCCATAAAGGCTGAACTAATTTACATTCTCACCAATAGCGTACAAGCATTCCCTTTTCTCCAACATCCGTTGTTTTTTACTTTTTAATAATAGCCATTCTGACTGGTGTAAGATGGTATCTCATTGTGATTTTAATTTGCATTTCTTTGAAGATGAGTGGTGCTGAACTGCCTCTATCCCTAAAGGATCTCCTATAGCAGAGTAATCAGGGGAGGAGGGACTGGTGAGAAACAGGATAAAGAAAGCCTGGAACAGTAAAAGTCTCTCTGAGTTGCCCGAGTATCTTCTAAGGCCTTGGGGCCATCATAAATGGCCCCCAATGCTTTGGGCAGATCTCCAGCATAATCTTTAGACGGTAGCAATTAGAATAAACATTGACAGCGATAAAAGCCATTCAAAACAGGAGGAAGAGGGCACTACAATCCCATACTAAGCCATGTTTGTCTATTAGCTCTTGGCCCAAACAGATGACAGACTAGGGTATTAAAAATACTTGCAAAGGTACTGGTTTGTTGATCTTTGAGGAATCATGTGAGTCTGGTAGTAGCTGGAAGTCTGGAAACAGGTAAATGTCACTCATATTGTCAAAGCTTTGGAGAAGGCACATTCTATAAACCATTCTCTCAACCTAGGAAAGGGTATTAGTGTCTGTAGGGGCTGGACAGTGAATGCCCAGATGAGGATGCAAGGCTCATTGCCAGGCTGCATGGATACATTTAGAATAAGTAATGTCAGACTGACCTGAAATCCTTCTTTGCCAGGGCCACTTGAGTATGAGAGTGAAGACATGTGGTAGACACAAGGGCAGTTACTGCCTGTCCTAGCTCTGCCCTGCCACATGAACGGTAAGTCTCAAGTCTCTCAAGCCAGCCTTGCTCAATCTTGGCAGGAAATTAGGTGCTGCTGGCATTTGTCTGGTTCATCCATGTTGCTTCCTGCTGCACTATCCCAGCACTATACACCAAGGACACAAAACCAGACCATGGAGCTTCTGAACCAAGAGTGATTCACTCACTCATCTGCTTAGTCAGTTACTCACTCATATATCTCTTGTCAACTATTTATGAGTACTCACTATGTAGTAGGAATGATGCTCAAGACCGAGGATGCAGTGGGGAATTAAGACAATATTAATTAACATGCAGTTCAGTGGGCCAACACAGGAGGGTCATTGAAACCACTTCCTTGTATTTGCACTACAAGAGTGCTTTTCAAATTTTAACATGCATGGAAATCATCCTTAGGTCTCATTAAAATGCAGATTCTGATAAAGTAGATCTAGGACAGACCTGAGGTTCTGCATGTTGGAGAAACTTCCAGGGGAAACTCCTGTTGTTCAGACATTGAGCAGTAAGAGACAAGAGCACCTTGTGTGGCAGGTGCTAATTCTTTGTCTTAAGAAGGCATAACCCTAGCCATCTTGGCCATGGTCTTGCAGCAGACATCTGCTCATGAGCACTACCCTCTGCTATGTCCAAAATGTCTGTCAATCACTGAACTGACCCCAATAAGGAAATGATTTCATTCTGGCTAACTTAGTGCTGGTTTTCTGAAGGCTCTTTTGCACATGTGTAGAATCTCTGAGCTCCAAGAACAATGAAGGAGAGATGATACAGAGTTCATCAATTCAGCCAATTTACATCTCTTTTCACCTTCTGAGGTTCCTTATCCTCCTTCTGATCATCAATCATCCTCATCATAGCAAACACTTATTTTACACTTATCATAAGCCAGGCACCTGTTCTTAGCATATTACCATAGGTATTAACACATCTAAGTCCCACAAACAAGCCTATGAGGTAGGTACTGCTAACAGGTAGGTATATATTAGGATTCCCATTTTTTTTAATGGAAACCTAGGCACAGAGAAGTTAAGTAAGTTGCCCAAATCACACAGTTAGTTGAAAGAAAGGAAGAAAAAGAAAAAAAGAAAGAAAAGAAAAGAAAAGAAAAGAAGGAAAGAAAGAGATCTGGGCTTCCTAGTTCCAAGGCCCATGCTTTCAACCATTACACTCTTATAGTTGATCAGAAATACTGAAGATTTTGCATTCCTCCACTGTGAATTCCAGTGAAAAGAGCCAAATTGAACAGAGGAGAACCTCTGACTCCTCTGACAGGTCTTTGCTGTGGCACAGCTAGGGAGGAGGAGGAAGGAGAGGAGGCTGTGGACAGGCAGAGAAAAGCAGAGTCTGGATGCATCGACTGACTGGCTTTGAGATCTTGGTGAGATTAGATCTGCCTGCTAAATTGTCTGTAACTTGCAGGTGGATTTGGGGAGTTGAAGGGAGGTAGAGGTGAGGAGGCGGGACGTGGCTGCTCTTGCATAAAGAACAGGCACCAAAGGAGACAAATTTCCTCCCTCCTGCTGCAGAAGCTGGAAAGTGATGCAGTCTAGGCATGGGAGACTGTGGGTACCCAGTGGCCGTGGGCCTAAATAACGAGTTCTTTTTCTTATTCAGTGTGGAGACCACCGCAGAGGTGCCCCATGTGTTGGTTTGACTGAAGAGGCACCCTGGGGAAGCCAGTTACATTACTGTGTTCTCCACTCTATCCTCTTCCTCTTCTTTTCTCATTGTGGGAGTGAGATAAAGGGGGAGCAGGAGATGAAAACCCATGAAAAATGCAATGACTTCATTTGAAATGTATTAAAGAGCCTGCTTGTTTATATTACTATTGTCCCCAAACCATTTTATATGCTTAAGCTGCCTTAAATTTAGCCTTTGGGTTTCCCAAACCAACTTTGATCCATGGGAATAATTGACAATTACATGGAAACAAACTTCACTCTGAATGCACCATACCTAGAGGAGGCCCCAGGAAGATCAGGCTGATGAAAGACCCCTCATATCACCCAGGCCTCAGGGTCTGGTACCTGGTGAGTACAGTATGGTGGACCATCTGAACTCTGGTTTCTGCCGCTTTGCATGATGTGGAGTGAGCCCAGCACAACCCCCAGGATTCTGTGACATTGGCATCCAGATCTTGCTTTCCTTGTAGGTAGAATTCATGTCAGGGAAGAAGGTCATTTCAGGAACAAAAGAGCCACAGTTTCCCCCTCTTTTAATTGTTCGTGAAGCCTAGAGTTTGTGACTCTATATCTCTGAAAGTCTCTTTTCCATGTCTGGAAAATGGGAGAAAGCTTTTGATTTTGGAGTAGAGAACCTTGATTTATCAAGAGACCCAGGCCCTCCGACTGAAGTCTTTCTAAGCTTTGTTTACTTCATCACTAATGACTGCACCTTCATTGAATTAGTGAATATATCAGGTGGGGGCAACTTTCAATGGTGGGGCAGGAGATGGGGCTGGAGAGGGCATGAGGGGGTAAATGGTGCTGGGGTTCAGGTTGGTGGGGCGTGGGCTGGTGCAGCCACACTGCAGAGCAAATTAAGGAAGTATTTGTCCTATGACCCCACACTCTCACCAGAAAATATTCCTACCACTCCAGGAAGGACATGTGCAAGAATATACATGGTTGCTTGGCCTCTAGGGGAGGGAGCCGGAGGTGATCTTGGTATCCTTGCAAGGCAGTGGAAGCGATGAACTAGGAAACTAGGCATGTGCACCACAGTATGAACGAAGTTAACACAGTGAGTGAAAAGAAACATGTCAAGATCTTAACACAGTATCACTTGTATAGACTAAAACAATCCTTATTTTCCAAAGATACATACAAATTCAAGGACACTCAGGCAATGCATGTGTGTGGTTAACTATAACAGGAAGAGGAATAGTGAAAAAGGGGAATGCATGTAATATATAAATCTGGGAGAGTCTTGTATGAATCATGCCACGGAACAAGGGATGGTTGTTCCTGATTCACTTGACCCTTTCCACCTGAGGTCCAAAAAGACCTCCAAACAAAACCAAGCCAAAATTCCACACTAACAACAAAAATCACTCCTCACTTTACCCTGTAGGTGACAGGAAACCAAAAAAAAAAAAAAAAAGAATGTTTTTGTTCTCTGTTTCTGTAAGCAGGAGAGTGACAAACTTTTATCTATGGTTCAGAAAGATTTCTCAGGTTGCCATGTGGAGAATGGGCTGGGGAGAGGAAGGGTCTGGGGCTAGGGAGACCACTGAGAAGACTGCAGCCAAATCTCAGGGTCAATGGTAAGGTTTGAATGAAGGCCATGGCCAGGTTGGGTTGGAATGGGAATGGGTAGGTGAACTTCCAGGATCAGCCCCTTTGAAGAGGGCATAAGCTTATGAGCTCATGGCTCACTGAGAAGGACCGTTCTGGTGTAAGGAACAGAAATGATCCACCTAGACTCTGGCAGAGGCAGTAAGGAGGCAGACCTTATACTCTCTAGTAGCCTAGCCCCTTTGGGAGAACTCACAAGACCTCAGGGCCGGGAAGGATCTCCCAGAGACAGAGCTAGGAGGTGTCCACAGACAGGGTCCTAGGAGCTAGGAAACAGGAATGTGAGGCATGGAGGGTGGAGGCAGTGTTGTGCTGGACAGGGGGCAGGAATTTCAACTGGATTCTTGTGTCCTTTGCCTGCTTCATATTATTCTACTGATTCCAAGCCCATTTATCAAGCCCCATGTGACAGGACTTTCTATTCATTACGCATGTAATCCTCACGCCATATTTGCAAGATTAGAGCTGTAATCATCAACCTTGATCCTGGACTTTTAAACCAAACTTGCCCACTCAGACCTTGGGCATTCTGGATCCTCCTCCATGTGCCCACTCTAGCCCTCGGCAGGGATCGTGTACTTTCCTACCTTGTTCGTCTTCTTCCCCACTCTGTACCTGGCTCTGGCCCTCTTGTTTTGCTTGCTCCTTGAATCCCGCCTAAAAGAACATTGGCTCTACTGCTCTGACTTTGAGTGTCCCAGTGATGCATCTTATTTCTATCATCTGACTCAACCCAATCCCATCTGTTTATCTCTTATCTTCAAGACCCCACCTTGGTGCCACCTAAGGTTATCTGGCAACAGTTAGGCAGGAGAATTGGCTTGTCCAAGGTCATACAACGAGGGCAGTGAGGTTGAAACCAGGGGTAGTGACTCCAGGTCCAGCACCTCAGACAGCCTCTGAGCTATGGGAAAAGAGAGTGAGGGTGGCTCCAAGGTCAAGTTGCTGATCTCCAGGAACTAGGGGAACATGGTGTTTGCTCCCTGCCCAGATCCTGGGGAGTCACTGGAAACAGAGCACAGAGGAAAAGCTTTCTGTGGCAGATGTGCCTCAAAGTTGATTTCCCAGGAGGAGCTCAACAAGGCCCTTGAAACGTGGACATCAAGGAGGAAAATCAATCGTCTTTAAAGTTTTCACCTTGATGATTGATCTGCTGCTTCCAGCCCCTTTTTTCTCTCTCTTAAGTCTTCAGACGTGGCCTCTCTCACTTCACATTTTTCCCCTCTCATCTTTAAAGTGTAGGATTTCCTGATTCTGATCTGAAACCAAAATACATTGCCATATGCAAACTGACCAGGTAGCAGTCACATGCTTCCAAACTTTTTATTTTCTCTGAAGGAAACCCTGGTTAACCCACTAGGAGGGAAAGAAGGAAAACTCATATTTGTGGAGTTCCTGCTGTGCACCGTGTATAGCATCACCTCGCACAATTCTCCCCCCAGACTTGGCCAGATGGGTCTCATTGACTCCACATCTCAGATGAGGACACTTGGAGTTCAGGAAAGAGAAGTACTCTGCCTGATACCGGGCACATGGTTTGCAGTCGGTAACGCAGGGCTAAAATGGAAACTCTGCTATTCTATCTTCTTTCTACAAGGACCAGGACTGAGCACCCTAGGTGGGATGGGCACTGCAGCAGGGCAGAGTTAGAACTTCTCTTGACCTTGACCACAAAGAGGTTGAGTTGTCTGGGAAACCAGTTATCTGGGAATATAGGAGTTGCAAGGCGTAGTTTGTTCATTATTTTAGTATGTGCTGTATGCTACCTCCTTTCCCAGGTGCTCTGCTGGGCACTGAGAGCAGAGATGTGAGCCACACAGAGAGTTTTTTTTTTCTCTCCAGACATTATGGTCTGGTAGAGAAGCAGACTAGGATTCATGACAAAACAAGACAAGAACTGAAGTAAAGTACTGGGCACTTGGGAATACATGCCAAGGACTTCCAATCTCATCCAAGGAACAGTTGGATGAAGCTTCCTAAGGAAGAAACTGATCATCTGGGATCACCACCTTGCTGTAGGATGGGTAAAAGTTAAACTGGCTAAGTGGGGCAGTGAGAGTGAGTGGGTGTGCCCAACAGAGTGGGCAATAACGGTAACTTCAATATCTCCTACCATGAACCAGGTCAATCCCTTAGAACAGGGACTGTTCTCAGCACCTTACAGCTGTTAACTCATTTAATCCTCACAGAAGGCCCATGACAGAAAGTTCAAGGGAGGCCAGGCATAGTGGCTCATTCTTTGGGAGGCCAAGCTGGGAGGATCACTTGAGGCCAGGAGTTAGAGACCCGCCTGGACAACATAGCAAGATACTCGTCTTTACAAAAAACAAACAACAAAAAGTTTTCAACCTTAGCCAGGTGTAGTGACATATGCCTATAGTCCCAGCTACTCGGGAGGCTGAGACAGGAGGATTACTTGAGCCCAAGAGGTCAAGATTGCAGTGAGTTATGATTGCACCAATGCACACCAGCCTAGGTGACAGGGTTACAGAGAAAGACCCTGTCTCAAAAAAAAAAAGTTCAGAGGAAAAATGAGGTTTAATAGGGCTGAAGCAGAGGCTTGGTGAAAGAGGAGGCTGCAGAGGAAAGCAGGGACAGTGATGGAAGGCTTTGAAAACAGAAATGCCAGATAACATTCAGGATACTCAGTTTGAATTTCGGATAAACAGCAAGTTTGTTTTAGTATAGGTATATCCCAAATATTGTACAAGATAAACTAAAAGAATTACTTGATGTTTATCTGAAATCTAAATCTACATGGGTGTCATATTTTTATTTGTTAAATATGGCAACCCTACTTTGTAAGCCATGTTGATAGGTTCAGTCTCTGGCCACAGAGCAGTGGGGGCTCTTGAAAGTTTCTTAAAAGGACCTCCTTTTTAAAAACTTCCAAGAGCCCCCATTGCTCATGTAGAAAAATCATTTTGGCTGCATTTATGGAGACAAGTCCAGAGACAAGAAGGCAGGTTAGAAGTCACAACTCTAAGTCCCCGGCAAGCACCTGTCATCTAGGAGGGGACATATCAACCAGGTGTGCTTCTGTCTTCTCCATGCCCAACTCAAGTAGCTCAGGTGCTCATCAAGTAGATATTGAACACCTGCAATATGCCAGATGATGTCTGGGGAATAAAAAATCATGTGACTGGTTACCTGCCCCTTTGAGCTCCCAGAATGGCTCTTGAACCTGGACAGACCAGTAGTGTGAGTGTGTGGGAATCCAGGAAACTGGCTTCTAAATCAGAACTTTGGCAGTGAGCTATGGAGAAGGCCAAAGAAGGCATGGGGAAGTGAGAGGCTGGAAATGGGTTTTGGAGAACACATTAGGAATTCAGGCCTCCCTATTACAGCAGCTAAACTATATCCTTGTTAATACCCCTTGGACTGGGACTGCTGCTGTACTCCCAACTCTATGAGGCCATCTGTGTGTGGTTAGTTGTATCTTACACTCTGTATTAAAGGAGCTAATTTCCTTTTCCTGTGGCTGCTGGTATCATTCCATCAATCATATCACTGTCACCTTGAGACAGTCACACCCCAGGGAATAAGGGAAGGGCATCCAACCCATGGAAGTGGCATGTGCACTGGTGTAGAGACAAAGAGCAGCATGATGCTTTCTCAAACTGTAAGTTTCTCTCTAGAGTTGGAGGAGCCAGGGGGTGAGTCGCCTGGTAGAAGCTGGCAGGACCCAGCAGGGGTCAGGTCATGAAGGGCCCTGCACACTAACAAATGGAAACTTTCACTAAATACTTGTAGAGAGACACTAAGGGACTGTAAGCATGGGACTGAAATGATCAGATATGTTGTTCTCCAGAACAGCTGGGAAGACAATTCTGGCTACATTTTGGAGTGTGGTTTGAAAAGAATCTACTGCTGGTGAGAGAGTGTGGGCGGTGAATCTTAGAAGGAGCCAACAACAAATTAGATGGGGGAGGCTCTCCTCCAGGCAGGTTTTGGGGCCTACCCCTTTTCTCTTTCAGGAAGAGGGAAATTGAGAGTCAGAGAAAGCCAGAGAAGAGGCTGGAGCTGAGTCTGTCCTTATTCACAAGTCTGGATTCACACCCAGTGGATTTTGAAGGATCTCTTTCTACCCAAGGACTAGAGAGATGCTGTATAACGCAAGAGAGCCCTCTCACTGCATGAGCTAGACTTTTCCTGAAACAATGCTACATTTAAAGCAATCCCAAATGTAGTAAATTAAAGCAGTAGTCATTCATTTCCAAGCCTGCAGGTTTACAGGTGAGCTGGGGTGCTCTTGCTTCAGACTGCAGGTCTATAGGTTAACTGGAGAAACGTTGCTCCATGCATCTCATTCTGGAGGCCAGAATGTTCTTAGCATATATCTTGGATGCTCCCAGAGGGGCAAGTGGAAATGCATGATGCCTTTCAAGGCATCTTCTCCTAACCCTTGGACCTCGTTCATCACTACCCACATTCTATTGGTCAAAGCAAGTCACATGGCCAAACGACATCATTGGGGTGGGAGACTATACTCTTCTCATGAAGGTGGTGGCAGGGAAAAATTGTATGCTGAACAAATATCTAGCTATCACAGTTACTACCAAGGAGCACTCATTGACCCAAGGGCAAACTTGCCTGGTCACCACAGGAAAAAGTACCACACACATAGTCACACTCTTTGCCATACCATGAGTGCTCTGTGCTTTGGAATTCCAGCCTAGGAGAAGACCAGCATGCCTACAAGAAGTCTGACGCTCTCTCCATCTTTCCAAGAAGGCCATATTGAATGAAGGTTGGGAATTAGGCAGAGTCTTCATGTATTTTCTAGAGAAAGAGTATAATAGAAGTCATGACTTTGTCATGAATGAAGCATAGCCAGATGACACTGGGGCTGGTTCACTAGGGGTATATTTGGATGGGAGGTAGAAGCATCTACAAGGAGGTGAGTCACCGCAAGGAAAGAATGAGTGAAGTGTACGAAGTGGTGAGCAGTCCATGAGGAGACATCAGAAGGTGGAGACCCTAGCAGAGTGCCTTGTCTATAACTCAGGGCCATTCAAGTTCTATGAACTCCTGTCTGAGTAGAGGGGGAAATGACTTTCATGAAGAGTGGAAAACTTCAGAGAGCTTTTGCTATATGGTTTTCAGAAGCTTTGGAACCAGGACTTTCTACAGCAACAAATGTGCATCAGTTAGTATAAGGTCTGACTACATACAACATAAAGACCCAATTGAAAGTGGCTTAAGTAAGCTGGTTGCGTGGTTTCACGGTATCATTATGGAGCAAGACTCTATCATCTTCAGTAAGTGGCTTCTGTTCTGAAGGCCATCTCGTGTTCTAAGATGGCTGTTTGAGCTCCAGCCATCATATCTGCTGCATTCTAAATGAAGTAAGGAGGAAGAGAGAGCAAAGTGAAAGGGTGTACCTTCATTATTTTAAGGAGATGTCTCTGAAGTCTCAAATAGCATTTATGTGGGAACCTATTGATTTGAACTCACTTTCACAACTACTTTTAGCTGCAAGGGAGGCTGGGAAATAGAATCTTCTCTCTGGGTGGCAATATGTCTAGCTAAAAGTTGACATTCTTGTACTAAGAAAAAAAGAATAAAATAGATGGTGGGGGACCTCTCCCACAGTGTAGACACCCTTGATATTGGGCAGCATCCACTTTGATCTAGAACTGGCAGTTTCTATGGTAGCAACTGCAGTACTGGTGCCTTCAGCATCACTGCAAGAGCTGACACATTTGCTGTTGTTAGTAGCAGAAGTCATCCCACAGAGACCTAGAGTGGAGAGGAGAAAGAGGCTGGACGTTGATGGCTGCCAAGAAAAATAATATGTAGGTACCAAAGGACCCTGGCAGGAGACTCCCAACAAATTCCACAGAGTCTGTTAGGGCTAAACTAGAGAAATATTGTGTGTGCCAGAAATTGTGAGCTCCTTTCTATCCTGAGTGGGATAATCCAAGAGCCAAAAGTCATGAGCCTTAGTCTAGTCCCATTGCTGTGCTTCTTTGGTCCCATAGTATCTCATGCCCTTGGCCTCCCCTGCCCCCATCTTTCCCACCCTAGGACTCTGCCTCAATTTCTTGGCAGTCTGTTTTACTGAGCTATAGAAATTGTGTTCTGATCCACAGGGACTTCTTAAAGTTAAGAGCCCCTTGTGGGACCTGAAATTGTCCTCACAGTGATTTCATTCAAAGTAATAACAGCATCAGATGCTATAGAATCTCATCCTCATGATCATAAGCATTTATAATAGCCCATCATTGAGCAAGTGCTTACATTCGAGAGGAATTTCCATGGAGAAAGTCAATCCTTCCAAAAATGTTAATTTTTTGTGTGAGGAAATTAAGCGAGATACCAAATTGTCTCTGTCATTATGTTGTCCTTCCCTCCTGAGCATTTACTGCTCTGATCAGTATGACATTTCCACATGTAGCAATGCAGACAGGGAAATCTACTTCCTGAGGGAGACCCCTCGTTTGCCCATTAGTCAGCTCTGCAGAGGCATTCATTGCCTGCTCTGATTTTACAATGGTCCGAGTGTTGCGGCAGAGTTCTAGAGCTCCAGACCTTGAGGATTTGTCCACCCTTTGAAAGGCAAAAAAGGGAGACCTTTCCCATAACAGCAAATAAAATCAAGTCTCTGAGATGAGAGATGATTTGGGAATCTGTGTCCTGACGGCTTGTTTCTCTCATGAAAAGCCAACCCTGAGAGAGTCTTGTCTCCTTAGCTGTAACTGGCCTCTCTTTATGATCCATTCCAGTTTCACACCCTGCTTTGCTGTTTCAGACTACCCTGGGAAACCCCAGCCTTGGGGACCCCAGTGAGCTAGCCCTGGGCACACCCCAACTCTCCCACCCACTCGCCTCAAGAGTGAGCCCAGGCATCCAGCAAGGGGTAGAGTGTACCAAGCCACTTCACCCCATGAGTCCTCTAGTCATTGTCTCGGCGGATTACAAGCTTCTCAGAGCCCTAGGAAAAACATGAGGTCTGAAAAAGAAAGCTATTGACTTCTAAATACAAAAAGAAATCAGCAAAATCAAAATTAATGCATGTTTATGTAAATGTCTATGAAGTGTAGCATTATGTCACCTTCATTAATTGTTAAATTTAATATTCATAAAAATGTCATTATACTTAAAAGCTATTTGCAGGTTAAATAGTTACTCAGAGCCAAATTATTTCAAAAGCCAAATCATAAAAATCCTTTCAGCTTTTACAGGAAAAATTTACATTTGATGTGGGATGTGGGTGTATTTAAATATATTTGATGTGGAGTAGGGTAGAACCTCCAAAAATGAGTAATCGGGGCCTCTGAAAGTCATAAAGAGCCTGTAAGTTTGTGGTCTTGGGAGAATGTTAAATATTAAAGAACCTATTAGACTGTACCCCAGGCCATGGAAATGCCGCTATGCCTGTGGTTATAGAAATTACACAAACAATGGACTAGCATGCAACCATTTCAAGGAGTGAAGTGTACTTCTATGTGCAAATAGGAGAAGACATTCAATGATACATTGTCACATGAACAAAGATGTTGTAGAAAAACATCTACAGTATGATTTATTTTGTGTCAAAATAAATTTGTGTGTGTTTGTACACAAATAATTATGTAAATGTGTGCTGTTATATGTATAAAAACACTGGAAAAGAATCCACAGAAATAGCAGTTGTGCACTTCTAAAGATCAAAAATGAGTTGTGGCAGGGGGTACTTCTATTTTCATGTTATAATACTAATCTAAATTGCAGGCCGGGCACAGTGGCTCATACCTGTAATCCCAGCACCTTGGGAGACCAAGGTGGGAGGATCCCGTGAGGCCAGAAGTTCAAGACCCGACTAGGCAACATAGTGACACCCCCATCGTGACAAAAATTAAAAGTAAAAGAATTTAACTGGGTGTGGTGTTGCATGCCTGTAGCCCCAGCTACTTAGGAGGCTGAGATGGGAGGATCCCTTGAACCCAGGAAGTGGAGGCTGCAGTGAACTATGATCATGCCACTGTACTCCAGCCTGGGTGACAAAGTGAGAACCTTTCTCTTAAAAGGAAAAAAAATTGTAAGAGAAAATTTAGTAGGTGCATATAGTACTTCTATAATTTTGAAAAAACAACAATAAAATTGCCAAAGGGAGTGGTCTGCAAGAAAGAGGAGTATGTAAGCCAAGAAGTGGCACTGTTAATTGAGCACTGTCTGTGGGAAACACCTCCCAGTGCAGTTGACCCGAATATCCTGTCAACTCAGAGGTGGGCAGAGTCAGTATCCAGGGATAGTTCAACAGACTCACCATACTAAAAGACACAGCCCTTCAGATTTCAGTCCTTCCTTTGCCCAGCTTCCACATACTTAATTAAGCAACCTTCTGAATCAATGTAATTTCATGATTCCACCAATATTTATTGAGCATTGATTGTATTCGTTTTCTGTGGCTGCTGTAACAAATTGTCACAAACCTAGTGGCTTAAAACAACACAAAGGTATTTTCTTATAGTTCTGGAGGTCAGAAGTTCTAAATAGGTCCCACTGAGCTGAAATCAAGGAGGAGTCTGCAGGAATGCATTTCTCCTAAGGGAGAATCCATTTTCTTTCCTTTTCCAGTTTCTAGAGGCTGCATTCCTTGGCTGGTGACCTCTTTTCATCCTAAAGTCAGCTTCATTGCCTCTTCTAATCTCTCTCACTCTGATCTTCTGCTTGCCTCTTCCACCTATAGGGTCCTTGTGATTACACTTGGCCCACTCAAAAAATTCAGAATAATCTCCTCTCAAGGTCAGCTGATTAGCAACCTTAATTCCACTTGCAATATTTAATTCCCTTTTACCATGTAACCTAACATATTCACAAGTTCCAGGGATTAGGATGTGGACATTTCACAAGACATTATCATACCTATCCTACCTACCAATCAAACACCAAATGAAGTTTGAGGATCTGAGAATGCAGTACTGAGTCAGATACAGTCCTTGTCCTCTGGAGCTCTCAGTCTAGAGGAGGACAGGTTACGGGGCCACCCATGCAGATATGCAGGTGGGACGGGATGGCCTGAACCAATTCTGAACATTTTAGCCCATCCCTCATCTCAAAGGTGTAAAGGGTCAAATTTAAATATTGGAGGATGGGAGGTGGAGTGATTGATTGGGGAGAGTTGTCAGTGCACTATGGGCCCAATACCAGCCCACCACCTTAAGCCTGAGGATGGGGGATTTGAAGAGAGAGCTTGATATGTGCTCTTTGGAAATAGGGGGAGAATGTTGTGGTGCCTGATACTCATCTAAAGCAGGAGCTCAAGGCTCAGCCCATGTGGAGCAAGAGAAAGAGCAAGACCAGGCTGCAGTGGGGCTGCCAACAGAGCAGAGTGAGGTCCCCCATGAGTCAGGGGGATGCATGGAGAGGACTGACTTGGAGCCATCTTCACAAGGAGTTTCCCACGAAGGGTCCTTGAGTTAGCACAAGCCCAGAGAGAACCCACATGCATCATGGCAAGCCCAGCAAGTCCTGCCCTGACTTTCTCACCCTCCTTCCCACTTTGTCCCTGAGGCACCAAAGGCAGCCTGGTGGGGGAGGGAGAGTGTTGGAGGATGACATGAGCAAGGCGAGGAATAGAGAAGCAACCTCACACCCTCCACCCCTGCCCCCACCATCCCTGAGCAGGCTCAAACTGGGGAGAAAGAAGAACTTTTACTTTAAATAAAGCTTTGCGTTTTCACTCTTATACTGTACTGGGTTCATTAACTACTGAAATACGATAATTTGAGGGCCTGCAATGACCAGAGGACTTTATTATAAAGGTGTGACCAGTCCACGTGATGAGATCTGCCTAAGATTTCACCCAAGAGGTAGGAAAGTGGAGATTAAAAGGATAAGTGTGAGAAAAAAAAGAAACAATTTTCTGTTTTTTAGCCCAGCATCCTGCTCTGCTTCTCCTCTGAGGTGGAAGCCCAATTTGAACCCCAGGACATGTGGCTTACCAATCTCCCTCTGGAGTTGCAAGTCTCATCCTAGATTTTCTTCTTCTTGCTTGGTGCCCCAGTGGTCCCTCAGGTTTCCAGATTTCCTTCAGTAGACACCTGCCTATCCGATGCGGTTTCCCGTCCATCCAGTGTTCCTCCTCAGCCCACCAGGCCTCTCGCTGTCCTTCAGATGGAGTTTGTCCAGTTTAGACAAAGCCCTCTGTGCTTTCTCGTGCAGGCCCTCGTGACCAAGGTGGGGGCATTTGTGATTCTGTGGTCTCTGGAGCTCGGACTGAGCCTGCTAAATGACCAGAGCTGGCTTTAGAGCTGGGCTCATCCTGAGAGGGCTTCCCTTCAATGGGTCCAGAGCTTGGGCACAGATAAGCCTCCCCTTAATTTGTACCTCTGGCCTTTGGCTTGTGAGAACACTCTCAGAAAGAGAAAGGCTGAAATCTCCATGGGATCACCACTTGGTTGTCTGGCTCTGGTTTGCCTTTGTGATCGTGTGTCTGACCATGCATCCCCATGCAGCCTCACCAAGTGCACAGAGTTTGTCCCCAGATGATGGCGCTAGTGACAAGAACAGCAACAGCCAGTGTGTCCACAGAGCTCAGTGTGCCAGATGCTCTTGTGCGTACTGTATACATATTAACTTTTAAAATCTCCACTCCCATCTTGTAGAGTAAGTGCTATCATTTTTGTTTTGTTTATAGATGAAGAAGCTGTGACACCAAGAGGTTACCGAGCCCAGGTCACTCAGCTAGTAAGGGGCAGAAGGTGGTTCCTGCCTTCACACTCTGGCTCCAGAGTCCTTGCGCTTGACCATTGTGCGCTCTCTGGCTTTGCTCATCCCGTCCCCTGCACCTAAGGGGCTCTTCCCCTTCTTGTTTTCTCCTTCAAGCCCTACTCATCCTTCAAGGTCCAGCTCAAAAGCTTACTTCCATCTTAATTCCCCTGATTTTCACCCCCACCAGAAAAGGCCTTCCTCGCTGTCTGTCTGGGCTGTCACTGCACTTGCTACCCACTTCTGCCAGAGGAGTGCATGGCACTGCCTGCCCTTGTTGGTTCCAGGTCTGTCTTCCCATGTGGATTGTAGCTCCCAGAGGCAGAGACAGTTTATTAGTAGTCTCAGGACTTACTGCAGAACTGGTGATGCACTGAATTGAATTATCCCTGGGCCTCATACCTACCATTATACCCCATCTCCTTGATTCATGCCAGGTGATTGCAAAGATGTAGGCTGTTGGGCTCTTTGACAGGGCTACAGTGCCCTGCAAAGTGCTCAGAGTCATGGTCAAGAGCTGATGCCAGAGCAGTGTTTAATGCTGAAAGGCTGCATGGAGCCTGCTGGGTTCCTGTACTTCCATGTCCTCCCCTGGGTGCTGTGAGCTTCAGTTTGCTCTGTCCTCTTGGCATCAGAAAAAGCCTGGAAGGCCTGGCAGGCTCAGGGGACCGTTAGGCACTGGCATGTCTATGCCGGCTGGAAATGTCACCTGGACTCTTCTCCTCTCCCCACACTGCTATCCCCATGACTCAGAATACTTAGGAATGAGACCATTGTCTGAAAGGTCAATTCTTGGCCAAGTTTCCAACTGGAGCATCCCTAGTCCAGGTTGAGTAGGAAGGAAGGATGGGACTGTGACTGGGAGCTATTGCATAAGTTAGCAGTACGGGAGTTCTAGTGTGTTCTTTTGGAGGACACTCTGCAGGTACCCCTGGGTTTCTCACTTGATGCTGAGGACCGAATCACTCACTATTCCCAATCATGTATGTCATAGAGCCTCAGAACTGGAAGCACCTTCAGAAAAGGCAGTGAATGCCAGCTGCCAACACCTCACTCCATTGTGGATATACAGAGGACCGGCATCTGTGGAAGTCAGGTAAATCCATCCAGGGAGTAGCTGCATATGAGGATCTGGGCCAAGAACCAGGAAGTCTTTGAACCCCTCAACTGTAGACTGACCAGAAGCTGCACTACTAGCTCACCCATAGACCCTGTAATCTAGCAGAAGGGTAGAACACACACATACATTGCACATACACGCACGTGCACACATGCACACATCACTGGGAGAACTTCCTCATGGTAGACGTGGCACAGTCTGGGAGCTCAGAGAAGGAGGTGGCAGCATGTGGAAGGAGGGAAGCTTCTGGGGGAAGTGAGCTTGTTGGATAGGCAGGGCCAGGCTAAGGAGAACATTAGAGTGACGGCTTCTCCTCTCATTCACCTTTCAACTCAACTGTCATCTGGTGTGGCATCCTTAGCCACCGTATAAAAGTAACACCCCCAGGGACTTCTCATCTCATTACGCTGTTTTATTCTCCTATGAGCACTTACACCCATCTGACATTATTATTATTATTATTATTTGCTAATTGACTTGTTTGTTATACATTTACATGTATATTGTATATCTCATTCCATTGGGGTATAAATCTCCCTTCAGGCAGAGACCTTAGCATTTTGTTCATTCCTGTATGCCCAGTGCCTGGCACATTTCAAGTGTTTAATAGTTATTTTTTGAACGAATGAATGAATGAGTGGGTGGAAAGGTCAAATGGAAACTTGCACAACTGCACTGCCAGCAAGAGGCATTTCTGCACTCTGGTGCCTTATTTGGGAGAGAGGCAGCCTTTTATTTCCCTGACCTGAACACCACCCACGTCCCTTTCCACTCCCCCTGTGAGCTTTCTGAAGCTCTACCCTTCTGGAAGGAGTCCTTCTGCCTGTG
The DNA here is from genome assembly GCF_000164805.1 of Carlito syrichta. Taxonomy (NCBI): domain Eukaryota; kingdom Metazoa; phylum Chordata; class Mammalia; order Primates; family Tarsiidae; genus Carlito; species Carlito syrichta. Next base: position 54,551 of record NW_007232534.1, read on the forward strand.
GGCCTTGGCCTTAGGAGTCGCCATGACAGATCCACCGGTGGTAATCACTATGGTTGCATTCCCCAAACCAGCCAGGCTAGACATCCACCCAGCACCCTCTTCTTTGGGTCTTCTCTCTGCAGCCCAAATCACTTTGCTGCAATGACTTGATCAGGAACTTGGGGAATTTTTATTTTCTATTAGTGAAAATATTAATTTGTGGCAATGTAGGAGATAATGCAGTGAATTTGTCACTTTTATCTGGGCGAATGTGGGGCTGAAGGCTTTCAGACATATCAATATGCAAGCATGAACATCAGGACATGTATATTTAGCTGGGAAAATGCATGGGGCTTCAGTCTCAGAACAAAACCCTTAGCCAGGGGGAGGACTTAGTGATCTAAGGAGTGTCTTTTAAGCCTTAGTCTCTCTAGACCAAAGGATGGAATTATTGCAAGGTAAATAAATCAGTCCTGTTCTTTCGGAATCTGGTAGCTTTGAGAACTTTAGTGACCCCAGCAACCTTGGATAAACCATTAGAGCTTGACTGTAAATCTGAGAACAATCCTGCTTCTCTATTAAAAAGAAAACATAGGCTGGGTATGGTGGTCCATGCCCATAATCCCAGCACTTTGGGAGACTGAGGTGAGGGGATTGCCTGAGACCATGGGTTCAAGACCAGCCTGGGAAGACCTGAGTCCATGGGTTCAAGACTAGACCTCATCTCCATAATAAATTTAAAAAATTAGCCGAGCATGGTGGCTCATGCCTGTAGTTCTAACTACTAAGAAAGCTGAGGCAGAAGGATCCCTTGAGCCCAGTAGGTCGAGGCTGCGGTGGCCATGAGTGTGCCACTGCCCTCCAGCCTGGGCAGCAGAGTGAGACTCCAACTCAAAAAATAATAATAAAATAAAAGAAAAAGAAAACCTTTGAAAGTGACATCACTTGTGTTCCTCCCTCAAAATAAGATTTTATTTTATTCTAATGTGTATGTTCATTGAGGAAAATTTGAAGACAAAGGATGATAAAAAGAGGGAAAGCTAAGATTATCATTATTCTACATCCAAGACAGAGAAAACCACTATTAATGGCTAACGGCTTTCTTTCCTCCTCTCTCTCTCTCTCTCTCCCCTCTCTCTCTCTCTCTCTCTCTCTCTCTCTCTCTCTCTCTCTCTCTCTCTGCTGTTTTCTTTCTCCATTTATCCTTTTCCTCCTAGGGAGATACATATATATCTCCAAAGTCATGTGGCCATATGTTTGATACCCTGTTCACACACACACTTAACAAATGTACTGTGAACATTTAGTGATGTCGCTCTGTATTCTTTGAGAAATATGGTTTTAAATGGCTTTACAACATTTATATTATTTTTGTTCTATGATATGTGTAACTGTCCTCTTTTGCTGGGCATTTGAATTGTTTGAATCCTCTATCTCCTCATCTGTAAAATAGAGATAATAATGGAATGTACCTCACATGACTGTTTGAGGATAAAATGAGCTAATGCATGTGAAGGGATTGGCAGAGTGCCTGGCCATTTTACATGCTCAATAAATAAATATTAGATTTGCCTATTATCATCAATTTTGACCTGCTTAAAAAATGCTATAAAGATCATCCTTGTAGCTAAATTTTAATGTAACTTTCTGAATGTTTCCCTAGAATAAATTCCTAGAAATAGGATATCTATATCCAAGATTATAAACATTTTTATGGGTTTTGGTATAGGGGTACCTGTTTCTTGTTCCCTCTCCAACACTCAATTATAGTATTTACTTTGATCTTTTTCAGTGTGATAGGCATGTTATTTGAATGCGAATATCTTTGTCTACTAATAAGGCTGAAACTTTCTTCCCCTATGTTTGTTGGCCACTTGTGTTTCTTTATTTGTAATTCACCAGTTGTGTATTTTATCCTGTTTTTCCTGTTGGGTGCTTACTTTTTTTCCTTTTTTTTCTTTTAAAGATGTGAGGTACAATTCAGGATTAGGTATGCAAGTGATCATCATATAGGTAAATTTTGGGCCTCCTGTTGGTCCCCACTTCACTTGGTTTGAGATCAGGTACCCTTATGAATGTTATCTGCTCCCCCTCTTCCTCCTCCAGCAGTTTCCCACTACTGCCAATCCCTTTCTTACAGTATTATGATAAATGTTCAGGGTCCACTCATGAGAGAGAACATATGGTAGTCAGTTCTTTGTTTCTGTGATAGATCACTGAGTATTATAGACTCTGAATCCATCCAAGTTGCTGCAAAGTCCATAATTTTGTCCTTCCTTATGACTAATATTCCACTGTGTATATGTACTACATTTTAAAAATTCAGTCCACTTTCAATGGGCAGCATAGTTGGTTCCATATTTTTGCTATTGTGAATAATACTGCAATAAACATGTGTGTAGGTTTTTTTTAATAGAATGATTTGAGCTGATACCAATTTTATTGAAAGTATTCCAAGCAATAAGAGAAAGATGGAACTCTCCCCAAATCATTTTATGAAACTAACATCACACTGATACCCACACTGAGTAAAGATCCAGCAAAGAAAGAACTATAGGCCAATATCCTTGAAAAACATAGATGCAAAGATTCTCAACAAGATTATAGATGAGATCCAAAAATACATCTCAAAAATCATCCACCATGACCAAGTAGGCTTCATCCCAGGATGCAGGGTTGGTTCAACATTTGCAAGACCATAAATGTAATTAAATACACAACAGATGTAAAAACATTTTTTTCTAATTTATCTAATTGATATTAATTTCTATATAGTCAGGACATTCACCTTGTGTGTGTGTTTCCATTTCTAGTTTGGTTTGTTCTTTAAACTTAATTTATGAACTTTTCAGCAAAGAGAAATTATTATCTAATATTTATTTAATTAAATCCTACATTTTCTCATTTTTTTTTTCTACCTTTGCTTTTTGGTTTAGAAGTTCCTTTTCTACCCAGAGATCAAGCAAATATTTATCCTTGTTTTATCATCATTTTATTTTAGTTGCTTCGAGGCTTTATCTTTTACACTTAACATCATAATCCATTTTGTCTTCATTTGGTATGGGCTATGATACAGTGATCAATTTTATTAATGTCCAATAACTAGCAAGTTACTTCAGCACAATAATAATCTATTCTTTACCCAGTGTCATGAAATACTTATCTTACTTGCAGGGGTCTATTCTAGGGATTTCTAGTATATTGCAGTGATATTTTCATTTTTATCCATACCATATTCTTGTAATTCATGCACCTTTAAAATATTTTAATAATAAAAAATAAGTTCCTCCTTTATTCATCTGCTTTAATTTTTATTTTGATTTTTTCCCATGTTTATTCTTCCAGAATAACAAAAATCATTTTGCCAAATTTTAAAATATTCCATTTGAATATTTATTAGAATTTTTTGTTTATGAAATAAATTGAATCTTTAAAAGTTGAGGCTTCCTATCAAGGAACACAGTGTATTTTTACATTAATTCATTTTCTTTTATGTCCTAGAGTAGGTTTTAACTTTTCTGGATGGATTTCAGTTCATCATTTAATTGAGAGTCTTTTAATTTTAACCAAAAAGCTTAGCTCATTCATATTTGTTGTCACAATAAAAAAAATGTGGCATTATTTCTGTTATTTTAAAGTTTTTATGCTTCCTTATTATTTTATTTATTCTATTTTTATTGTGATTGCTCTATGAAAATACATTTTCTCTGTCCCTTTTGACTGATGAATTTGAAATCTGTATCCTGTGTTTGTCCTAAAAAGTTGTTTTTAAATGAAAAACATGACCATTCTCCCTACTTTATGTTAGAAAACTTTGTCAATACTTATGAAAGAGGAGAAATCTAGTGAATGTTTGCTACTCTCCTATTACTTCCATTCCCCAGTTTTAAAAAAAAAAAAAGAAATGTAGATTATTAGATCTGAGTTGGTATTAACTTATTCTAAGTTATTTTTTTTTAATTGCAAATTATGAAATTCCATTAAGAACACTCATTTAGTCTTGGCTCTATCTCATAGCCTATTCTACCATTCTTTAAATTATGGCTTCTGCAGCCTTAACTTCTATATATAATTCATTTCTTAAGCATTAGGCTATATCGTCAAGTGATTCTTTTTCATCGCAGTCCCATGGGAAGTGTACTCTGAGCCCTTTCATGTATCAGGAAACCTTCCTGCTGCCCTCCCAGGAATGATAGTCTGGAATGACAGTCAGAATTCACCATTATGCTTTCCCCTTGTATTGCTCCTTCTTGTCTGGTGTTTGCTTTTGTGGCGAGATCTAAAGCTAGTCTGATTCTCCACCTTTGTAATAAACTTCTTTTATTTTCTCTTACGTTTGGCAAATCGTTTTCCTCATCTCTGAAATTCAAACTTTTTGCTAAGATGTTCTTAGTTGCTGGTCTGTTTTCCTTTCCTGTTGCTCAGTAAGTCTTTTCAACCTGCAGAAAAGCAGAATATGTTTTCCCATTTAAAAAAATTAATTAATGCGACTTCAATTGCTCTAGCTTCCCCTACTTGACTTCCTATATCTGTCTTGAATTTACTGCCTCTGTGATTTGTGCCTCTTTTCTTTTTCAAGCGTATTATTTTCATCTTTTATTATTATTATTTTTAATGATGGTATATTTTTCCCAACTTGTCTTCCATTTTGCTTTTGACTTCCTGAAGAATCTAGCTCGCCATTCTTTGCCTTCATCATAATCTCTAAATTAAGCAGTTGTGTTCCATTTTCATGCTGTTTCTCTAAAAGAATAACGTGTTTTTGCGTGCTTATTGCGTGCCTGACATTGTGCCAAGTACTGTTCACACACTGTTATCTTGTTTAAGCTTTGCATCACTCTGTGAAGAAGATGCTATTTAAAATCTCCTTATTTATAGGAAATGGATGGGCCCTAGAACTTGCCCAGGATCACAGAGCCTGTGAGTGGGGACCCAAAATTCAGCCCACGTTCTTCATCCTCACCCTGTGTCATCTCCTAGTCTAGTTTGTCCTAATTTTTCCTCTCTTTATACCTTCATGGATGAGCTTCTGCTTTAGATTCATAAATGCAGTGACATTTTGAATCTCGTTGAGAGGACAATTAAAAATTGCCTAAAATTATCTCCTGCTTCTTTCAGTTACTTTACTATTTAGGGAGACATGTTATCCAATGTCTCAGATGGTCCTCTTCTTTTTACTTCAGCTTCTTTTCTCATGTCTGTTTATTTTCTGTCTCTTCACTCTTTCAGGGGAAAGTTCTGACTGAGATGGTGAGGTTCAAATTTGTTGGGTTCAAGCAGAAGGGAGAAGAGGAACGATTAGGTTTAATGTAAATGTACTAGATGGTACAGAGACCAAGAAGTTTGGGATAGGAAGAAGGGAGATGAGGAGGCTCTTTGCCTAAGAGAAGTAACTGGTTGTTTCTGGTGATATGCCCCAAAGAAGGGGGCAGTGGTTCTTGTTTCTCTTGGTCCAGTAAGGAACTGGTGTCCCTATGGATCCTAGTTCGGTGTGACCCTGTACCCTGGAGGGCTCCCCCAATTTCTAGCTGGATCTATCCATGCCCGTTGACATGCCCACACCATCCTTGACTCTGGGTCTTCCCTCTGAATTTTGGGGGGCAGGGGTGATATTAGTAGAGAGCTGCCAGGATCCCTTTAACTTCAGAAGGCTCCAAAATCTGTTCTTCATAGGTTGGATGCATGCCAGTCTGCACTCATTCAGAACCTCTCTGGAATGTTCTCTTTCCTTGTCTGCCTCAGGACTGGCTCCTTCTTGTCATTCAGATATTAGCTCAAGGATTGCCTCACTTGAAAGTCTTTCCCAGTCACCTGTAAAGGTAGCCTACCTTCCCATGCACTCTCTCCTTTATACCTCACAGCATTGCTGACTCTGAAATGGTTTGTTTATATATTTGTTTACTAGTTTTCTGTCTATCTTCCCAAACTGCAATAAAATCTTCATGAGAACAAGAATCTTATCTTCCTGCGCTCTCCTCTGTATTCCCAAACAGAAATCAGTGCTCGGCTCATGGAAAGGGCTCAGTAAAGATTTGTGGAATGAGTGAATAGAAGGAGCTCATTCTTCTGCACATAGTCAGCCCTCCTTCCCTCTGGACAAGGGTACCTCCATCTTTCACAAACTCCCCTGCATATCTACTCTTTTTGCCTACTCTGCAGCACCAGAGTACAGTCTTCCCTGTTTTTATATTCTACTGGAATATAAAACTTGACCAGGGTGGAGGACTGGAGGGGAGGCAGGTGGAATTTCTAATGAGAGCGCTGGCTTTCCTGGAGGTTCAAACTGAATTTAAATAAAACCCTTTCTCTCTTTGCCTGGCCTCAGAGGTCATGTTCAAGAAGTCAGTGAGATCTTTAGGGAGGCAGAGTTCTGTCTGGGGTGACTTCTGGTGGGCCAAGTGACTTCTAAGAGGGCCCGCCATGCCAGGCTCCCTGTTACTACACCCCAGTCAGGTGGGTTCCACGGGCTGCTGCAGGGGAATCCCCAGTTTACTTTGAGGACACCAACAGTCACCACAGCACGACATCGCATCAGATGCACCCAGTGAGAAGTCGCTGCTCCCCTCTGCTCTGCTTCCTTTCCAAATTAGAACCTGCCATCCATTCCCCAAAGTCACCTGTAATAGGGCTCTTTCAGCAAGGATTCCAGGGAGGCTGAAGCTTAGATGCAGGGTCTGTGCTCTACCTGGCATGTGCAGGGTAGAGCTGGGCACGTATCTGTGTAGCCTGAACGACAAATTCACACATTAATAAATTCTGAGCTGGAGGGACCCTGCCCATATTTCCCAGGCTCCTCACTTTATAGATGAGGTAGCTGCAGTCAGGAGAGGGGGAAGTCTTCCCCTAAGGTCATATGATGAGCAAATGGAAAAACTTCCACTACATTTTTAGGCTCCCAATTTGAGTCTAGGACATTCTCTCACACCTGTGCCTCAGTTTCCCCAAGAATGCAGGATTCTAAGCTAGGAAGAATGGAAAGCAGCAAGTGTCTTCTACCCCCACTCTTCCAGCCTTGCCATCCAAAAAAATTCATTCCCTAGGAAGCAGGTGGGCCCTATTAACCCTATGCTATCCTGCCCAGGGAGAACAGAATCCTTTGCAAGAAAGGGGAGAAACCTGACCCAATACTGGAAGATGTTGTCGGGGGGGGCATTGGTCATCACCTAAAGCTTGCTGTTCCCGAGTGGCTGCTACTGTGAGGGGCTGACTCACCAACCCAGGGAGCTCTGGACTCGGCTCTGGGCAGAGCGTGATTAGCTCAGTGTTCTGACTCATGCAGTGATGTCAGAACCATTCCAGGGCACACAATCAGGCACTCTGGAGAAGAAAAATGGCCATCATTACCAGTCGGAGAGGAATATTTCAAACACCTTAAATCGATGAGGCTTAAAATTGGGGGCTGTTTCTCCTCCTCTCTCAATGCAGAAACTGTAATGGAAAACCCCCGTGCTATAAAGTGTATCCTCTTAGTAGGAGCAAGTCCAACAGGATCTCAGGAGATGAGTCCTGAGAGGAGTCCCTGTTAGGAAGCTTTGAATTTTAAGTGGGTCCTGACTTTGTACCCCGCAGTTGGCAGGACCCATCCAAGAAGAGCAAGCTACCCATTAGTCTCCATCACAACATTTCATTTGAGGGTGTGCTAAAGAAAACCACCTGATTGGCAAATAGTAAACTCACTTAATAGCCTCTCTCCCTGCCAGACATAGATTAAAAGTGATTTTTTTTTGCCTAAATTACATTTTATTTTCTCACCAGCTGCTAACTCTCTGAGACAGATTGGGAGATAAATTATCACAGCAGTGAATGAATCTAATTTTTCAATATAATTCACGGTAATTCTATATTTTCCACACAAGATGGAAATAGCACTGGCTCTTTGCCAAGAGCCAAACTTTCAGAAAAACACAATATCCTGGACTCCCAGAAATCTATAATTTTGGAAGGTACAAAATGAGGAGCCGACAGAGAGCAATCCTACAGGCCTGCGAAGGGAGGGGAACAGGGACGAGGAAAGGGACTAGAGGGAGGAAGAGGAGGAAAGAAGATGAAGGAGAGAGCAGGCAGGGAGACAGAATGTACTCAGATGTCTCCACCTTTTCCTAGGCTCTCAGCAGTTCAACTCCACAAGCCTCTCTGCCACCAGCTTGTCTCTTCTTCCTGGGATGTTCTTTCCCTGGTTCTTCACATAGCTGATTCCTTTTCCCCATTCAAGTTATGACTCAAGTGTCACCTCCCCAGAGAAATCATCCTCGACCACACAGTAGGAAGTAGCCTCCTCCAATCACCTCCTCTGATCGCATGGCCCCGTTTTGTTTCCTTCACAGCAGCTCCCACTCTGCAATGGTGAGTTTATTTTTCTTTGCTTGGGTCCGTGCCCCTCCATGGAATGTTGGCATCACATGAGGAGGAACCTTCTCAGTCTTGTTCACTATGTGTCTGGCACAGGGTGAGTACTCCATAAATATCAGTGGATTCTATGAAATATGAACAGGAGAGGAGTTGAATTTATTGCAAACACCTCCTCGGGTGCTTAGTCCCAACAGCACAGTGAGGGTGTCATGTAGCAATTTGTTATTGTTAGTGGGTTATTGATGGGAATTTTGGCGAGGGAATGGAGAGAGCAACCCTTGATAAGGCAACCTGGCTTTGCTGTGAGCATGACTGCGCCTTGTGTCAGTGAATAATCTCTCAAGGTTCATTTTTTTCTTCCACAGAACCTTCCCCTGCCAATATTTCAGGAGAAATTAAAAATGGTAACTATTAGAAAAATTGTTTACTAACGAGTCTTCACCAATCGGAATCAAACCAAATGCAGCTGGAGCCAGCCTGGTGCTGCGTGACCTACCTTCCAGTTGCCCCCAGTGACCCAAGGCATGGTCCTGCACAGGGTGTCTGCCTGGGCAGCCCAGCCCCAGCACCCAATCCAAATGAGCTTAAATAATTGAAAGAAGTGGCATCTGCCATACGGGTAGAATATGGCCGCGCTGTTTGCTTTAAAGAGGCTGAGACCAGATCTGGCTTGGATCTGCAGGGAATATAAATGATGCAATTAATGCCCTATAATTTACAAGTCATCATTTGCACGGAGCTCTGCGAGAAAGGGTTTGGAAACTGTATACTGAATGCTGTGGGTTCATGTGAATCATTCTCTCAACCTATGGAAAAACAGCTCAGCTTTGAGGGCTCAGCCCAAGTACTGCCCCTGTAACGCTTACCTTGAATGTTCCTCCTGTGCCCCAGTTTACCTCATCTCCCTAGGTTATTTTACCTACATTTAGTCCTCACTTCATTTCTAATTTGAATTGTGAACTTACTGAAGGACGAAACCATGTCTAAAACATCTGAGTATCCGCCTTCTTCTTCAGCGCCATTGTTATTTCTTGACCATTGCATGTGATTAATAAATATGTACCGCATGTCATTGCATTGAAAACAAGGCTGGCTACCCAGTCTCTGTCCATGACAGCCAAGGGCCTTATATGCCAGAAAAAGAGTACTTGCTGAATTCAATGACCCTGAGAAGGGAGGAGGGTTATTTGTTTCCTTTGTGGTAGAAGTTTTACATTTTTACCCCTCAGTGATAATTTCTCAAATTCAGTGTAGGTATCCCCAATTCCTTTCTCTCAGTCTGTCTGTTTTAGGACCAGAGTACATCTTCCAGGCCGAAGCTATAAAAGCCCCACCCTCTCCAGGCCACTATGCTTGACTCAGGACTGGCTGCTCGATCCTCACAACCAGTGGATCCCCTGAGGCTTTTGCTGTGACTTCTGGGATGGAGAGGTGTTTTTGTCAACTGTGCTTGATGCTGAAATAAGTGAGCTCTGGAATGACTGTCACCAAAGACACCACAAAGGTACTATAAGGAGCCTGAGACCCAAAAAAACAACACAATGGAGGGCAGAACTGAGGACAAGGGTGAGAAATGAAGTCCCAAAAAACATCTTTCGAGACCTGAATCCAATTAGACCTGAATATGGCTTTTCAAATCACATGAATGTGATTCCTTGTCATTTGCAGCAGAAATGCTCCTCCCCTTACCCCAATAGCCTTCATGCCCACACAGGTGAATCACAACATACGTAACAATTAGAGAAGAGTCAATCATGTAGTCAAGGAAATGTTCAACCTCACTTATAGTCAATCAAAGAATAGCAAATTAAAACAATGTGATAACATTGTTTCCCTATCCGCTTGGCAAAGATTAAACACAAAGATAATACTCTGCTGAGTAGATAATACTTAATATAGGCCCTGTGGACAGAGTATTCATAAACTACTGGATAATTTGGAGGGTGATTAATAAATGCATTTTAAAATCCTTAAGAACATGCAAAATCCTTTATGTGCATCTAAGAAAGTGTCCTAAAGAAATAAGTAAGAATGTGTGCATCTAGCTAGTAGAATAAACATTGTAGTAGGTGTTTATTTATAAAACAATGAAAAATTGAAAATAACCTAAATGTTTAACAGTAGAGGATGGGATAGATAAATTTTGGTGTACTTCATGATCGAATATTATGTGTTTCTTATAATTATGCTTTAAAATAAAATGTATTTGCATGGGAAAACATAATAAGTGATAAAGCAGATTAACAAGTTAAATATTTTATATAGGCTAAAAATTGAGAATATAAACAACCACTAATAAGAATTTTCAACTGAATGAAGAGATTGGAACTATTTTTAAAAATTCTTCTTTTGTGTTTTTTGGACCAGTTGGTTCAATTTTCCAAATCACCCCATATTTGACCCTACAACCCACCCCCAAGGCTACCAGCTTGGTCCCAGCTGAAATCACTGTTACAGTCTCAACTGGTCTCCCTTCTTCCCCTTCTCTGCTGTCCGTATAGCAGCTGGGGAGACCCTTTCATTACATTTGTGAGGGTCTATCTCTTGTCCGTCCTGAGCCTTTTGTGACTTTCCATCACACTTATAATAAAACTCGAAGGCCTAAAGTCATAAGCTAAAGTCTCAAGCAATTCTGCTTAAGCTTACCTTTTTTATTTGCAAATAATATATTTGATGACAATCTAGTATCCAGAATATATAAAAAACACCTATAATTCAACAACAAAAAGGCGAACAACCCAATAAGAATCTGGACAAATAGCGTGAATAAACCCGTCTTCAAAGAAGACATACGGGGCAAGGAGGTGGGATTGACAGTAGTGGAAATCTGCCTGGGGAAGGGAGGGCACTCCTCATCAGCAAGGGTCACTGCACAAAGAATATTTGTATACCCAATCCTGAATTGTACTCCACAATTTTAAAATTAAAAAGTTTTTAAGTTAAGAAAATAAAAATAAAGGGAGACTTTTACTTTTCATCTTAAAAAAAGAGAAGACATACGAATAGTCAAAAAGCACTTGAAAAGACGCCCAATGTCATTATCATTTCAAAAAATCAGAAATCAAAATGGGATAATGTTTCATAGCCACTAGGAAAACTCTAATGATAATTTTTAAAAGTAGCAACTGACAAAGATGTAGAGTAAATGGAATTCTTGTACCTTGCTAGTAGGAATGTAGAATGGTGTACCTGCCACAGAAAACAGGTTGACAGTTCCAAAAAAATAGTTTATGAATTAAGAATGACTATATGATCCCATAATTTTACTTGTAGAAATATACACAAAAAATTATAAATGGGTATTCAAGCAAATACTGTACACAAATGTTTGTATCAGTACTTTTTACAATAATCAAAAGAGGAAAACCACTTCAAAGTGCATCAAAGGATGAGTAAGTGAACCAAATTTGGTATAATCTACTTGAGCTTACTTTTATCTCCTTGGAAAGGCCTTCCTTCCTTCCTTCCTTCCTTCCTTCCTTCCTTCCTTCCTTCCTTCCTTCCTTCCTTTCCTTCTTTACTTTACTTTCCTCCCTTTTTTCCCTTCCTCTCTTCCTTTCCTTCCTCCCTTTCATCCTTGCCTTTCTTTCTCTCTTCCTGTTTTTCTTTCTTTTCCTTCCTCCTTTCTTTCCTTCCTTTCTTCCTTTCCTTCCCTTCTTCCCTTCCTCTCTTTCTCTCTCTCTTTTTTTCTCTCCCTCTCTCTCATGTCTCTCTCTCTCGCTCTCTTTTTCTGTCAGAGTCTCACTCTGTCTCCCAGTCTGGAGTGCAGCAGCACTATCACAGCTCACCACAGCCTCCGAATCCTGGTCTCAAGCAATCCTTCTGCATCAGCCTCCTGAGTAGTTGAGACTATAGGCATGCATCACCATACCCAACTAATATTTTTATGTTTTTGTAGAAATGAGGTTTCACTATGCTGTCCAGGCTAGTTTCAAACTCCTGGAGTCAAGTAATTCTCCCGCTTCAGCCTCCAAAATTGCTGGGATTACAAGTATTAGCCACCACTTGGCCAAAAAGATCATTTTTGATCACACAATTACAAATAGCACCTTCCAAACTTGTCTCTTTTTCCTCTTATCTTGCTTTTGGATACTTATTGGTGCCTGACATTACAACTTAAATGAATGTAATTTGGTTCATGTGTACATCCCCCGCTTTGAGGTCAGTTCCATGAGGATAAGGCTGGTCTGTTTAATTCATCATGGTATCCTTAAAACCTAGAACTCCTGGATCATAAATACTCAACAGATACTTGTTTGCTAAATCAATGAATTAGAATTAATTTTATTTATTTAAAAATGTATTTAATATTCACTCACCAAATACCTATTATTTTTCATCATTTAAACATAATTTTACAAAGCAGTTCAGGGACTTTCAATTTTCACTTTAGCATATAAAGAACTTGGAAGTTGCCTCTCTCATCTTCACAATAAGAAAAATCTGAAAAAAATGAAAATCACTAATTCTTAGATCTATCAGAGAATTACAGTCACAGAACAAACTGATGTCCCCAAAACTAGACAGACAGAAGAATAGTGAAAATCAAAACTTACTGAGAGCAGAAATTACTGGAGCTGGGCACTGGAGTTAGGAAGGATATGAAAACTGGAATTGTAATTGATTAACTGCTGGAGGTTTATTGTAGTCTTGCTTGAGAGTTAAAAACCTCTAACCAGGCACATTGATTCATACCTATAATCTCAGCACTTTGGGAAGTCAAGACTGGAGCAGATTGCTTGAGCCCAAGAGTTCAAGACCAGCCTGGGCAACATAGGAGACATTGTCTCTAAAAAAAAAAAAAAAATCAAAAAATTAGCTGGACATGGTGGCACGTACTTTTAGTCTCAGTTATTCAGGATACTAAAGTGGAAGGATCTCCTGAGTCCAGGAGGTCAAAGCTTCCAGGACTGTAATCATCATATCATGCCATGGCATCCCAGCCTGGGCAACAGAGTGGACCCTGACTCAAAACAAAACAAAACAAAATTCCCAAGGGTAGAGTCTTAGAGAGACCCCATACTTGTGAGTTTTACCTCCTAGAATCCCACCAGATTTTCATTGTGAAGTTCAAAGAAAAATTTTCTCCTGTTTTCTGCAGAGGGATGGGAAAATAGCAATTTTGAAATACACCGGGAGGTTTCTTTTTTCACCTGCCCTCAAGGGAACTACTTTACTGAGACTCACCTGCCTGGAAGAAAAATATCCAACTTCATGCCCTTCTACAACTTCTGTCTTACCTGAAATTGTAGAAGGCTGAGGAGCACTTGAGAAAGTCACAGCTCAGGGTCACAGTCTACTAAAAGACTGGGACCGAATCATAGGACTATGGAATGGTTCCCTTCCCTCTTTCCTTACCACACATCCACAGGACTCCTGTATAACAGGGAACTAAAGCAAGAAATAACTTCAAGGCTCACGTCTACTTAAGAAGGGGTTTCTAAGGATGGCAACAGAAGAGACAAAAGTGACAACAGAAGAGACAAAATATAAACATAACAGGAAATTGAAGCCTAAGATACCTCAGTCACAAAAACTTACTCACATCATAACTCCTAGCCGGCTAAACACAAAACTTAACACTAGCCGGGCTCGGTGGCTCAGCCTGTAATCCCGCGCCTTTGGGAGGCTGAGGTGAGT